>NC_030382.2:51456172-51762422 GCF_001625215.2 Daucus carota subsp. sativus
GCATTAGCGGTCCCTTCAGCATCAGGAGTCAGGGTAAATAGTAAAAACTGCATTTATTAGTGAGAAACTGAGCTAGGTTAATATCCTGGATTCTATGCACTGGGATCTTATTTATCTTTTACTACTTTTTGTTTCCATGTCAAAGTTTTAGCTAGTTCCCACAATCTTCCACTTTTTGCTAAATAGTTATTTATTTACTCTATTTTTCATGGTTATTTATATTCTCATTTTTCTGAATAATTCGATTGTTTGGAATACTGGGGAAAATTTGATCGTTACAAGTTAACATTTGCGGGCACTAGCAGGTCTAAGCACCACAAGGGATCTTATTTCTGCTTGATGTTTTGTAGAACACTACTTGGAAAATGAACTATTATTGATTTCATCTTTTGAGCTGAAGGTAGCAATCACTGCATTTGGCTACCAGTGCTCCTAACTTTAATACTGCTATGTTATCTCAGTTTCTTCATCGAGGGTTCTGATTGATTTCCAAATATGTGTGGTACTTGTTCAAGTGTTGAAGATTAGGTTATAAATTTGAGCATGCCCTACTTTTGCCGTGCCTCATCCTTCACCAGTGGAGCAAATTAAACCCTCTTGAGTCCACATATCCGCGATGGGCAGTTATGGCTGTATGTTAGCATTGTACAGCTTCGTCGATTTGATTAAACGACCAAGACTTTGCAAACATAGCTTTCATCATTCTGGCTGTCAACATTGTTTGCTTCTGGATTTGCTCATGCTTCCATGTGCACATTTGGACCACATTTGGTGTAATTTGGATTTGAACTTAGCAAGAGCCTCAGGTAATCCTGGTCACACAAGCTGAGAATTTGATTAAGATCAGACGATCGTAGAGGATACGAGAGTTATAAGATGGAGAGGAATATGAGATTGGATATACCGTGTTACGGAGGTAGATTGAAACACGAGAAGCGTTGAAGAAGAGAGTGATGATGATAGGTTAACATCGAATAGATATCTAGAATATTTGTTCCTTGCTTGTCGACGTACAAATATCACCCAAGCATTTGCAGTCCAGTGGTTAGATATTCTTGAATATCTAGGACTTCGATATATTTAGGGAGTGTTTGGATTGTGAATGAGTATGAACATAAATATTTCAACAGGAGTTTCAGAAATGATTTTACTCTGCAACGGAATGCACAAGTTCTTTTGTATATAAGAAGCAGATAATTAGTTAAGAGAAGCATGGTTAAGTTGTTGATTACCTATGATACTCATTATACACAGGGGTGGACTGGTAATATCAAGAATGACCCGAAACATCGCACGAATTCGACCGTGAACTCGATCTAATTCATCATCCCGATTTAGTGAGACAATATTCAAAAATGATCCCAAATTAGAATTTTATTGTCACAACGTAAATTTCAATTCCTTAAAAATTTAGATAAATTTCGCTAGACCCGAATTGACTCGTTTATGAATGAATCCAAAACCCATTTGGCAAGTATTTTGATAAGTTCATCTCATCAGAGTTATACCGTAACTGTTATTTACTAGAACCACGTCAAATCAACCCGAATATTTTGCAAGGTTTCGCTGCAACTTGCAAAAGATTTTAGAAGAAGAAAGCTTGTATTTTGCAGTGTTTGTCACGGGCTTAATTAAACAAAAAAGGTCTCCTCAGGTCATTTTATGCCAGCTTTACAGGTACCACAACTAGTTATGGCATCAACATGCATTGCTGTCCAGGCTTTCCCCCCTTCTATATAAACCTTCTCAAACCTCTTCAAACTCCAGAAATCATCACACTACAGTTTCACTTGATTATTCCTGACAGTAAAGATGATTCAAATAATCTTCCTCTTCTCCCTTCTCTTTCTTTCCGAAGCAGCCGTCCAGGACTTCTGCGTCGGGGACCTAACAGGCCCCGAAAGCCCTGCAGGATACTCCTGCAAGAAGGCCGCGACCGTCACAGTCGATGACTTCGTGTATTCAGGCCTCAAGATGGCTGGAAACACCACAAACATCATCAGTGCAGCCGTGACCCCTGCATTTTCCACTCAGTTTCCTGGTGTAAACGGCCTTGGAATCTCCATGGCACGACTAGACCTTGCTCCTAACGGTGTCATACCAATGCACACTCATCCTGGTGCATCCGAAGTCCTGGTTGTCGTTCAAGGCGCCATCCTTGCGGGCTTCATTTCTTCGGCTAACGACGTTTATGTGAAGAAACTCAATAAAGGTGACATTATGGTCTTTCCTCAAGGCCTGTTACATTTTCAGATCAATGCTCGTGGGATACCGTCCATTGCTTTTGTAAGCTTCAGTAGTCCGGTTCCTGGCCTCCAAATCCTCGATTTCGCGTTGTTTGCCAACAACTTGCCTTCGGCGCTGGTTGAGAAAACCACATTCCTGGATGATGCTACCGTGAAGGCGCTTAAGGGTGTTCTTGGTGGAACCGGCTGATTAGTTTGAGAATTTGAAAACCAAGAATTTGTTTTGTCTGTTTTCAGCTATAGTAATTAGTATTACTTTTTGTTGTCAACCAGTTAGTTCCCTGAGCTCAATGGTTAGTAGTGTCTTGTATACCTTTGTAATAATCTTGTGATTTATATTCAATTTTTATTTCATGGCTCTTGAAAATTATTATAACTAGGCGTTTATTTTCTGTTTGCCGTCTTTTTGTAAATTGTTGGTTTCTTTAAGCAGTGTGGAAGAAATTGAAAATGAAGGGGAAGCAAGAAGAGGAGCGCAAGCAATTAAAAATAAGCATCTTTTTTTTGACAAATATGACTTATAGCCAATAACCTCTCGAGTTGAGCCAGGATAAACTTTTAACCACTTAGAGCTCAAAACATGCATCTTCTTTGTTTGTAAAATAGAGGTGATATATGTGGATATATATGAACGAAAAGCCTTACTATCAATTTTCATGAACACTCCAAGGCCCAAGCTAGAGTTGGATTTACATAATCAAACTCCAAGGCCCAACGAGCTAGGATTGCAGCTAATTGGCTTACGGGCTCCTGCATATGTTTGGCCTGGTTTTACTAGGGACCCAGGTGTTTGTTTAGGACACCATGGACAATCCTACTCGAGTTAAGTAGGACCACCGTGCAGGCCTGCACTTCTCACCAGTGATAGCAATGAATCCCAAATAGCTTAGATGATCAAGATATGATTTCCATCATAATTTTATATGATACAACCAGGGAATAGAGTAAGAGTCCAAGTAGTGATGATTCCACCACCCGGATATTCTATAATTTCTTGAATTCAAAATAAGAATTCTAAAGTCTTGTTGCTTAACAACTTCATCACTGTCCTTTCCTGGGAATATGAATCAAGATGAAAACCCAAAAAGTAGCGCAGACTATGCATGATGCATCTATTCCGTAAATCATTCGTGTTTTTGGAGTTGCAGGTTGATCGATACAAATTGTTTACAAATTTGTTCGATTAAACTACTATGATTAGCTAATTTACGAACTCCATCAGATAGTTTGCAGTGAAACAGTTCTACTAATCCCAGAAATGAAAATGCAACTCTACAACATTTATACATAATCAGACTTTCCAATAGCCAGTCAAGGCAAAATCACAGGAAGAAACGACTACTAGCTACCTTTTCTTACTAGGACTGGCAATATCAGAAACAGCATATGCATCAGGGAATGTATAACATACTAGGTTGGATGTTATGGTCTTATGGATGCAAGGATTGTGTGGTGGTACCCAGTACAAAAGGTATAATCAAATCCGTAAGTGAATTAGGAGCATCAATATTTGCAGCATGCCCTGCATCCTTCACTATTTCTAACCGCGATTTTGGACCCAAATGCCTGCACCCATCCACCAAAAATTCATAACTAGCACGCATATGAGATGAATCCACACACATATGAATGTATAATATACACATATTAGCCCATAAAAAAATACCTTTGCAGTTGATAGGCCAAAGAAAGAGGGAAGACCTTGTCCTTATCACCCCATATAAGCAGTGTGTCCTTCACCAACATAAACACAATAAAGAGATTAACTTCCCTTGTCACAGCTACGATATCTTAATGCATTATACCAAGGAAAATTCTCAAAAAATATTTGTATCAGACGAATTTATAAACCTGAGTTAGGACGGAAAGAGGCTTGGAATCATTTTTCGAATCCATCAGTTCCTCCACCAGTTCTTGCTTCTCTCTTCTATGATCATTACAAGTCATCTACACACAAACAAACATCTATTTTAGCCTACACTAATTAATTGTTTAACAAAACTAGTTGGTCTACCAAGACATGATTTGCGTACATTTTATCCTACCCAAAATACTGGCGTAAAATACTCTGATCATTAAGCATTATCTATTTTTGAACGGGAAAACAGTACTTACTCTGATGAAATCATTAAGCATGCAATTAGGAAGCCACTTGAAGGGATCAAAAGTATAAATAGCCAAATCCATAAGGAGCCTCAAGTCTTGGGGTTTTTGGGGCAACAACAAATCCACTGCATTTCTCCCTATCTTCTTAACCTGCTCCTTCATCTGCTCCGCCGTGGCACCAATCCCACTACTCATGATCACCACCTTCTCCACCATCTCCCCCCGAATCTCCGCCATCCGAAACCCTACGTAGCCGCCGTAACTGATCGCGTACACCGAACACCTCTCCACGCCCAATCTCCTCATCCCTTCGCTCACACACTCCGCCTGAAACTCCACCGTCCGATCCTTGTTCGTCGTCACCGACTCCCCGAAGAACAACAAGTCCGGGACGTACAAATTGAAGTGCTGCGACAGGCGGCGAATTTGTCGGAGAAACTGCCACTTGGAGTTGCCGCCGTAGCCGTGAATCAGGAGGAGATTCGGCTTGTTGAAGCGGCGGTGAGCGGAGATCCAGAAGTGCATTGTGGTGGAGTGATCGAGATCAACGGTCGTGGATGAGAGATTGCAGAGCTTGAAATAGACGGTGGCGATGACGTCGATGAGGAGGAAGAACGGGAAGGAAGGGAGGTTGAGTGAGAGAATGTAGGTTGTGATGAGAATGTAGAGAGAGAGGAGTCGCCGGAGAAGCCGCGGAATTTTCATGGCGGAACGGAGTATATACATACAGATGGGGGATGGGAGTTGTAAGTATATGTGTTGGGATTGTGAAGATTGATTGCATGCGACGAAAAAGAAATAAAAGGGGAAAAGGAAAGTGTTTTTAATAATTCTGTTTTTAGGATATGACAAGATTAGAGACAAGGCGATGATAAACTATTTCGCAGTATTGTGTGAGTTAGGTAGCACGTCGTTATTTTTCCCGCAATATTTGTATACGAAGATTTCAAATGGGCTGCAATTATCGGAACGTTATTGGACTTATTGCGTTGTGCTTGTGCAACTTACATATTTTAATTTGTGCGTCTGTGAGGTGTAGGACATATTTTTTTTTAATAATCAACCAAGTACTTAATGATAATATTAAAGAAAACTACATACGACGAGTGAAAATAAATGTCTAATCACATCTAGATCTGCAATCAAAACCATAAACTCTCTCACAAACTCACTCTATCACTATTCACGAGTACTAATATATCACCATCATATATAAGATATATATACTGTCTCACATGCAACACGGCGTCGTTTCAATTCACATCTTCAAAGCATATCCGAAGAGAACAGCAGCGACGGCGCATCCGACGGCGGCGAATGACGGAGAGACGGACCCGGCGGAGGACGTCGGGCTCGGCGCCGGAGCGTCGGCGGAGAATGCGGATCCGACGAGAGCGAGCACGACGGCGATGACGGAGAGAGTGACGAAAGAAGCTGAAGGAGCTGCCATTGTGTTGGGAGAGAGAGATGAGAGAGAGAGGGAGACAGAGAGATGTAAAAAGAGTGAAGTAGGTGTAGGACATATGATTTAGCACAAAATGTTTTCTTCTGGTTTTTACTTTTCACTTCTACTCTACTTCTTTAATTTAAGTAAAAAATCATTTTTTTTAATTTAATCCAAACCGCTCCAAAATATGCTAGAGAATTCAAAAAACAATTTGAAAATTACTTAAAACGACATGAGATAATGTAACATCATATGATATATTGTAAGTTTAATTTGTGAGCGTATACACACATCGCGAGATTCATCATTTTTGGAATAAAATTGTAACTACACGTATCACCTAGAAAAATTTTGAAATTATACACGAGATTGGACGGAAAATGGAAAAGTGTAGAATTTTACCTGAATTCTCGTGGAATAAACGTGTTTGTCTACAAATTTTTATATAAAATGATATGTTAATTGAAGTGAAATATTTTAAATAATATTATTAATACAAGTCATTCTAATGAAAATTTAAGCTATAAAGATTTTGTATCCAACTTTGTGTTTCAAAACACTGTGATGTAGAGCTGTAATTCGAGTCGGGCAGCTCGTGAGCTCGCCCGGCTCGAACTCGTTTAAGTGGGCTCGGCTCGACTCGACTCGTTAAACGAGCTGAGTTCGGGCAAAGGTTTCGGCTCGTTTAATTAAACGAGCCGGCTCGACTCGACTCATTAAATTAAACGAGCCGAGTTCAGGTAGAGGTTTGGGCTCGATTAAGTGTAAAATTATGCGAGCTGGCTCGCTCGACTCGTTAAAACCAGCTCGTTTAGCTAAACGAGCCGGCTCGACTCGACTCGTAAAATTAACCGAGTCGAGTTCGGGTAAGGATTTAGGCTCGATTAGTTAATCGAGCCGGCTCGGCTCGACTCGATTAAACTTGGCTTGAAGTAGGCTCGGCTCGAAACTCGCCCGGCTCGACTCGAATTACAGCCCTACTGTGATGTGATTTTCATCGATTTTCACTATTGATTTTGATTCTTCTCATTCTTTAACAAAGGTATCCGAATAAAAACTTCTTAAAATCTAAATTAATCATAATTTAGATTACTATAACTTATCCTTGCACTTTAGGTTCCTCTAATATCTTTATATTATAAAATAAAATTTTAACATCCAGTACAGCATTAATCTGCATATAAACTATTTCACATCATAGACTCAACTACTTGAGAACATTCTAGGTCCGGTTCTCTCTTCTAAAGTATATTAGTCACAAAACTTGCATTAAAAGTGAAGTTGAATTGGGCATGACTTGCGACAGTGAGCTAAATCTAATGGTATAAAATGGAAGGGAGCGAGAATGAAATAAGTTCTGTGTTCTAACGTTACGTTGCATTTCACCAAGTGAACATAATAATAATTTATTACGATAACAACTTGGCAACTTGCCACCATATACAATTTAGGAATTGTTTGGTTTAATATACTCAAAGGTTTTATTCCAAATACCTTGAAGGGACTTTTATCTGTTCTGTCATTTATTTATCACAAAAAAATTTGAGAAAAAACTCATCTTCTAAACGATAAAATAATTTTTAAGATTTTAATTTCCTGGAAAATATATAGTCCCTCCGTCCCATTAACTTATATATATTTAGGATGGAAGTTTCGACACATATTCTATGTCTCTTATAAATATAGCTTCATAGATTATTTTAATTATTTTTCTGAATAAAAATTTATTTTTTGGGAAAGTAAAACTCTAGAAATAAGTCGTAAAATTATATTTTATAAAAATCTGCCAAACAATATAAAAAGTTGTACTACAAAAATTAGTGAAAAAAACATAGGGTTAATTATCAAGTTGGTCACTGAAGTGGGCTTAATGTATCAAGTTGGTCACTGAACTCAAAACGGTATCAAGATGGTCACTGAAGTGACCATAAATATCAAACAAGTACCTTGAAATATGAGTTTAAGCACTAAAAATATTATATATAAAGTTTTACACATTATTTTTAAATATTACCACAACCAAATAAAAGGTTATGGCTTCTAATATTTATGACAAAAAATTTAGATTTTATCAAGTTTTTATTATTATTTATTTTTAATTAAAACAAAGAAATAACTGTATAATAAAAATAAATAATAAATAAACTTGATAAAATCTAAATTTTTTGTCATAAATATAAGAAGTCATAACCTTTTACTTGGTTTCGGTAACATTCAAAAATAATGTATAAAACTTTATAAATAATATTTTTACTGCTTGAACTCATATTTCAAGGTACTTGTTTGATATTTATGGCCACTTCAGTGACCATCTTGATACCGTTTTCAGTTTAGTGACCAACTTGATACATTAAGCCCACTTTAGTGACCAACTTGATAATTAACCCAAAAAACATATCTTATCTTCCACTTGGTTCATTTATAATCGAACAGAGCTAAAGTGATTTCAAAACAAAGCAGGTCCGATCCTTGTCAGAACTCCCTGGACCTCAATGTTGTTTATACTGAAGAGAAGAGGGAATAATATTGATCATAGCTTATGGGTCGAAATCAGATGACTGCTAAATAATTATCTTATCTGTTTAACTCTTACATGCCACACATCTAACCTTTGATCAATATACATTTATTCATCCATTTTATAGATAATAAACTTAAGAAAATTTATTGTACTGTAACGTGTTGTGAGTAAAGCTGCCACGTCTAATCTCATGGGACTGAAAACTCTACTATCTGAACTAGCTTTCATATAGTTGTACTGTTAGGAATACCTCTACCTGTTGCTCCAGGACCAGAACTTGGTGTGAGCAGCTCATATGGTAACACTCCAGCACCACATCTGTTCTTCAGTTTTGGATTGCGATTCCTTGCCTCGATTTCTTTCTCTATTTGTCCAATCTTGGCTGAGAATTTGTAAAATGCCTCGATCATTTCTGCATCTCCGGTCCAGATAGAGGAGTGGCTTCTCTCCCCAATGTACTCCTCATCTGCTGAGTGAGTTGACAGTGTGTCCACCACAGCCATGTACTTGGTTGTTTGTAACATGCTAGGTATTGAGGCCAGGAAATACTTCTCTGGATCAGAGACAAAGTTGACGTATTCAGGATCATTTTCATCAGGCACTAGTCGCCGCATCAGTGGGGGCCGGTTGGGGACATAACCACCATAAGGATACTGACCAAAGTTTAATGCAGCATGCTGAGCAGATGCAAGCCAGATTAGGGTGGTGAGTATGGAAATGAGATCTTCGCTGGTGGCTAATCTGGGCCACCAGCTTTCAGTACGCTTATCAGCATGGCCAACGTTGATGGATTCTGCATACCACGCTTGGAGCTCCCTGTCATTGCAGACTGTGTCCAAGTCTGGGTAATAACGATCCACATAGGTGCGGACCCAATCATTGATAGCGTCCCAGATTAGAAGTCCGTCAGCAGCATATGGGTAGTCGGCTAGTAGGAGTTTTAGACCATGTGGTTGTGTTGGGTCCGGGACTGCCATTCCCCTGAAAACGAACCTATGGTTAATAGACTACTACAATGTCAAAAGATATGAAGAGTTCATGTTCTACATGATACATTTACATAATACTGTTAAACATCACATAATACAATGCTCTGTAAGTTGCTGAAAGTTATTAAAGATTTGCTTGCAATTTACCTTCGAATGAGATCAGCAGGAAGTCCCTCTAAATCAAAGCGCCAGTCCTTATAGGCAGCCAAACTAAGCTCCATGGTGTAGCGACCAGGAGTGAAGCATGACTCAACAACACCATCAGCATTGATCAAATTCTGGCGAGCCAGGGCATTAATCTCTAGGGTGTATCTCATGTGCGGGTCAAGAAGCTTATATATAGGGTGCATTTTACTCAGTTGCCTATGTGCCGCAATTATAAATGGTTCTGTGCAGGCATGTGTACGTAGCCTGTATAAATTGCCAAACCAGTTTAATATAACACCTCATATATGCGGTGACAAAGGAAAGAATGGATGTACAAGGAGTGCTATGGCTAATTACCAGTGATATACGAGTTGATGAGCTCCTGCATCATTGGAACACACATGGGCTTTTGCAAGCTGCCATAACCAGTTCGTTGTGGCATCTACTGGAGGTGTGACTACTCTCTTTGACCTGGAACAAGGACCAGGCAAGCTAAGCTCAATAGCAATAGGCTTGAGAGTGCCAAAAGGTGTTGAGAAAAAGATGGTGCGTGTTGCATATGTTGCACGACCGTCAAGGGCATTTATTCGGTCTATAAATGGTAGGTAGATGTCATGGTAATCCATAATAAAAAGTTTATTTCCCTCTAAAGCCTGTGTAAAATCAACAGAAACACAAATTAAAACCAAGCCATAATATTTAACTTACTACAATCTTTAGGAAATTATTACCTCCTGCACTGTCATGCCGTTAAGATGGCCAGCAATGTGTTCCTCTTTAAGAGCAGACTCCTGCGGACCATGGAGCTCAGGGTCAAGTTTGCTCACCGGTGGGAAAACAGCAAGTCTTTCGATGGCCACAGGGTTAACCCCTGCTATTGATTGGCGGGCAAATTCATCATCTCTCAACCATGCAAACTTGTCCACTGCATATGCAAATGATAAGTTACTGGCAGCGTAACATCTTACAATTAATGCTATGAAGAAAAACCATTAAAATTTGCAGCCGACGGGCTACAGATCATGGCAAGTGATAACTGGGAAAACTTACACAGTAGTATTTGTAGTATATGAATTATGAAAAGATCACCAGATGACTAATGCTTACGCAAAGATATTTTGGGGATGTCAAATTTGAGAAAATAAGCATGACTTGATCCTTTTAGCATAGGGAACTTTTCCAAAATTTTATCTTGCTGCCCTAGCTTGAGGAAAAGACCATCGCTGTAGAGGCTGTCGATCTGTTCAAACCCCTTAAAGTTGGGGTTTTCTGGTGAGAATTTTACCATCATGGATGGAAGCAAGTTGTGGCACATGCCCTTAAACCTACTAAATGAGAATGTATTTGCTTTACACTCCTCGAACCGTTCATCTCGTGGCACATACATAGGCAATGGCTTCTCTACTCGGCTCTCTGTATGCACATCTGTATGAAAAACCAAACAGCAGTTCTTTATTTTCTTTTCATATATATATTTTTAAATAAGAAAAACAAATATACTATTGGGCTCTAAAATGCTGATATTCAGATTAGTGCTACTTACCACTCATGGTTGGAAGGCGTCCAGTGCGACATCGTCTTGGATATGGATTTTTATCACCTCCAAGTGTTGGCCTAACAGAGTCAATACCCCTGTCAGGGTTTCCCAAATCATTGTACACATCATAATCATATATTCTGTCCGACAATTTCCTAACGCCTTTGCCATCACCCCTCAAATCTCTCAGATCTTTTTGCCTCAATGCTTTAAGCCCTGCTGGCGTTTCACTTGGCAGATACGGCTGTTGACATCGGAATTCATAAATGTTATTTGTAATTTCCCACAAAATGAGTATTAAAGTATACGAGTGGATGATGATCGCATGAATAGTACAATTAATTCAATTCTATACTTATATTTGGCCCAGGAAACCATACACAGTTGGGATTTTTACCATAAGCATTCTTGACTGTAATTCAATGTCCCAAATTGCAACTTAGCTGTACATTGATGTCAGATTTATGGTTGTGTATTTGTATAACAAATAAACACCGAAAAAGGCCATTCTGATATCTAAGTTACCCTGTTCTCGTCTTCTTAAATGAGAACCTGTGCTGTGAAAAGGGGTAAGGTAGCAACAACTTTCGGAATATTCAAATGATGAACAACTGTAAAACTTCAATGGTTTGGCATGAGTAGTTCAGTAGTACCTAATTCTAGACTTCTAGTACCTCTACAAAAGCTTAGTATATATGATCCAAACTTGCCCATCAACATTAACAAGTATGAATAATTGAGATAATAAAGCATAATGACGTATTATTAGCATTAAAAATTAAAAATACTTCAGAAAGAAAAAAAGAAAAGAAACAAATTTGGTGTATAGAATATAGAGCATTTTTAATTTGATTTACCTGGTTAGAAAAGAAGATTCTTTTTCCAGGAAGATCTTTGTTAGACTGAACCCATGAATTGCAAGGGAAATGAACCGGACCACATGCAAATCCTTCAATGGTAATACTCACCACAAAGAACTCCTTCCGATTCTTGTTCACTACTGTGATTGCCCCCGCCACTCCAAAATTCGAGTCCACCTCGAATTCTGCTGTGTAATTCACCATCTCTTCCTTCACATTCCATTTTTCAGACCAATCCCTCACTACACTTTCCCTGCTTTTCTTTGGTGTTCCGGTTCCTGCAACATAATTTCACAATTACCAGAAAATGCTTTTTCCAAGAAACTAAAAAATATAAATTCCAAAAACATTTACACCGAAAAGTCATAAATATGAATCATTTCACGAATTGCAAACATATGAATCCCAGTTAAGACCCGGATACTAAATTTGACTTAAAATGAAAAACTTTGCGGAAAAAATACAGCAAATTAATCTTGAGAGGCCAAAAACAGAAGATAAACTCTTAACCACCTGGACTATCCCATCGTGCTCGGTAACGACTTACTTGGATCAACTTGAGTGCTGATGAGTTGCAAAACAACGTTTCTTGTAATCTTGTCAGTGAGAGAATCCCAGCGTTTGACAAGTGAGTCCTTCAAATCTTGCTTCCTATTATTCCTCACATTAATCACAGCTTTGACTTTTAACTTACCAGGCTGTTGAGGAGCCATCTTGACCACACTCTCTGTAATGGCAGCCAAAGGAGTTGTCCTCTGAAACCTCTTTTCCTCCGAACATACAACTGGATTAACAGAATGTCTTTTAGCATCTCTCTGAGGGAAATGATTGTTCAACATAAGAATGTTTGATGATGTAACAAATGCAGATTTTGAATTTTTCACTACAGAGAAGCCCATGATTTCTTTAGCAAGTGCCATTTTGATTCAGGCTTATTTCTTTTGCTACGAGAACGTTATATAATGGATTTTAAAGGAATTTTTTTCATTAATGAAGTTTGAAGTATTTAATTGGTATTGTTTAAAATTTACTAAAATTCTGGGATATTAGATGATCTTTATATTAATGAAATGATATTTAATTAAAATTGTTTAAAATCTATTAAATTTTAGATATTCGATTGATATTTTAAATTATGCTACAAAATCTGGTGGTATTTAATCAAGATTTTAAATTATGTTAGTTTCAAAAAAAAAAAGATTTTAAATTATGTTTAAAAATCCGACGTTATTCGATTGAAATTGTTTGAAATCTATTAAAATGTGACGGTATTCAAATGTTGATAGATTTATTTGAATTTCATAAAATAATGGATTTTGTGAGATTTCTGTTTTTTGTAATCCTATGAGTGGAATTTTGAAGCATTTTGCTTAAATCATAAAAAATTTATTTCTATCACAATTTATCAAAAGTCCGCCCAAAATTAAAATCACATACGATCCATTAAAATTTGCAGATAAAAATAATTCATTAAAATCCATCATGTAAAAACATTTCATTAAAATCCAAGAATAGCATCGGAACGAATCTATATATTTTATTAGTTGGTTGGTGTGTTTTTCTTTCAGCAGTTTTCTTGATTTTATGATTTATCTTGTATATAAAAATTTCTTATGATTCTTTTATTTGTGCTTGCTTTTTCAGGGTACTCGACAGGAATAAAGAACGAAAAAGAGAAAAAACCTTTTATAGGTGTTTTCTTATCGAACATTAAAGTTTTAGATTTATTGTCTAAGTGTCCACATGTTTGAGGGTTAGATTGTAAACTTTCTTGAACGAACCACGACTTTTGTACTATCTCTTTATACGAGAAAGTATATTGTGACGAAAAAAAAATGATAACACAACAACATATTATTTTCAAAGAAATATAGAATATCATATTTTCCTAATACCCTAATTATGTTTTCTCATAATAAAATAATACTGATAATCCTAATCGAGTGACTTTTTGTGTTAATTATATATAGTAGAAATACACACTCTTTTTTATATGATTATTAATTCATTATATTTTAACTAACTATTGTATGTTAGCTATTACTTTTGGAGTTATGCTAAAACTAATGTAATTTGAACATAGGTAACTAATATGACCTGGTAATTGTTCTTACTTATTATATCTATTTTTTTTAGAATTGTAAGTGTTGGATGTTAAAAAATTAGTTTTTTAAATCATTTAAAAGAGGTGTTTCGATGATTAGCTAGAAGAAAGAGTTTCTTTGATAATTTGAAAAGAAAATAAAAATTGTATGGATATTAATTGAATGAACTAAAATAATAAGTTGACCAAGATAGATATAAATTTGTAAAACTTCCTTGATATTCTATCATGTCATTTTTGCATATGGGTGGGAGAGGTCGAAAAACTCTATAATAATATAAGCCTGCCAGCACGTTTAATATTTTGTATTTGTGAACAATATTCTGTTATTATTTTTTATAATAATTGTGTTCTACAAATTTCTAGAACATTGTACTAGTGGTCGTTTTATTTCTTGTTTTCAATATATGCCGAAAAATGTTTGCAGATTTGCGGCTACGAGCCAAACCGAATTAAGCTCCGGAGTCTTTGCGGACAGGGACGTGGAACTTGAAATGAGATTATTTGGTCAAAATGTCCTGGATTTTTAATATCAATGACAGGGAGGATGAACAAATTTATATTTACGTCAAAAAAAAATATTAAACCTTTATATATAGGCATTTTAATAATTAGTGAACGGTTAGTTCACTTAGGTTTATTATTGAAGTTAGAAATTTATAATGATTATTATATGTATTATATGTATAAGAATATAATGGTAAAAATATTAAGAACTTGGTTAGTTTCTCTTTATATATAAATGTTTTGATGTTCTTTTTGGAGTTGTGATGAATATTTTTACTTATAAAAAATTATGAATTTGGTCGGTTGGTGTTTAACATATTATTTTTATCTAATTTTGCCTTTTGTAATAAATTTAAATATTACAATATCTATGAAAAAATAACATACATTATATGTCTCGTATTTTATATTTTTATATATGCATAGAGGGTGTTGGCCCTCATTATTAAACCTTAACCTCAAATGGGAGCTAATAAATTATTTGATGAGAATGACAGTAGAAATATATATGGAACAAAGTTCCATGTAGTCCACATATTTATTTTAGTATTGTAGACCACGTATGTTCTGCAACTATAGAATGTCATAAAAACATTGCAAAATGTGTTATTTTGCAAATCATGTTCTATAAACATCATTATTTTGTTAAAAATTTTGACAATCTTAAACATTCTACAAGTTAAATAATGAAAAACACATTATTCTGCAAAACATGTTAAATTTGCGGAACATATTTACATATTACTGAACATATGTGTTTTACTTGTCGAACATAAATGATTTTCAATATTTTTTATGAAATAATGATATTTATAGAATGTATTTCACAAAATAACAAATTTCATGCATTTTGCAATGTTTTTATGTCATTCTATAATTACAGAATATACGTGGTCTACGCTATGTGGATTACATGGAACTTTACGGGTCTTCCCCGCGTCCCATCCTATATCCGTTCAAGAACGTTCTCATATCTTATTATTTTTTACTTTTTTGTCAACGCATATCTCCATATATGCAAGTATGCAACCAAGGAATGTAAACTAAAGCATACATACAAATACAGAAATACTAGAGCAAGATATGGTCAACGGTCAACTGCAAGTTGTGAGTTGATCGACGGGTTAAGCGGTACATGTACACCCCCCCTGCATGATGCAGTATTGCAGTGGTCGAGGTAAAAATTCGTTTATTTATATATAGTAATATATTCTGTTACAATTTTATTATATTCATAAGCAGCGCCAAGCACGTTTAAAATGCTCCATTACTACACACATGGGTACACAATCGCAGCACTAACCTCGGATGTTTTTAAAATATATGTATACGGATATACACACATGCATGTTTAGAGGATGGTGGCACTTGTACACCAAGGAACGTGAAATGTTGCAGGACAGTAGGAAAGTAGTTTAATTGGTTGCATTGTGTCTAAAGAGGTTGTGAAGAAAAGCCAACAAACTTTGTAAAGGCTCATAGCTTTGCTTGCTCTTCTTCTGAATGTTAACTCTTTAAGTGCACTCATTCCATTATGCGATTCAACCCTAGTTGTGTAGTTGACATGACAATATTACAATCGTTTTTTTTTTTTTAATACTTCACGTGTCCAATTTATTTTCAACTAATATAGAAATTCAGTACAAAATTTATTGATATTGCTTCGTGTCGTGCTGGAAGACGAAAGTTTTGGTAATTTGGTTTGAGTTTTGCATTATTCTAGTCGGGCAAAGGCAGGTAGGGAACAAAACTTGACCGGTGGCAGATGGTACTCTATAACATAACTGGAGAAAGATAAATAACAACTGGAGAAAGATAAATAACTGGTACCTGTGTGTAAAAAAATATACGACACCTGAGAGATTCGAACTCTCGCGGGGAAACCCCATGTACTTAGCAGGCACACGCCTTAACCACTCGGCCAAAGTGTCTTGTTGTCTGTGAGTACCAATTTCCAAGTATTTGTTAACATGTTAACATATGGTTTTATAGAATATACACCTTGTCTGTTCAGCCATCGGTGGGCAGAGGAGATATTATGCTCGTTGTTTGATGCTCAAGTTCAAACTTGGAAACACTGGTCACTGCAAGATGATTTCATGCCATTATTTCTTAAAATGATTTCAAGAAGTAGTACATACCCTTCACACTCCAGCATTTATTACAAAAACATTTTTTCCATTATTATGAACCCAACTACATACTCTCTCCGTTTCTTTATTCTTTTCCTATTTGGGATGTCGATACTGTTCATAACATGAGACAAATTACTAATTTACATCTAATCTATAAAACTAAATATAGTCATGAGTGATCTTGTTAGATTCGTATTCACGAGTACTTTAATACAGTGAAGTTTTTATATTTAATGCTACTACAAAATGAAAGATATTAACGATTAAAAGTGTGTGTTGGCAAACGTGAAAAGTACAAACAGGAAAAGTATTTAGAGACGGAGGGAGTATCAAGTTACTTGGCAAAGGAAAAAAAAGTACAAGCAGTCTGTTAAGTCGCATGTCATTCCTTGGTGTGACGACTAGAGACCAAAACCCTGACATAACAAATCCCTGTAGTGTAGAACTGGCTTCTGTCTTGTGCAATATAAGCCAGTTCCTGTCTATGGTCCAAGCAAAACATACTACCGTAGATATCCCAAAACCAATAAGGTTGTGAACACTTGGATGACGGAGAGAGAACGAAATGAAATTTGTATTTTAAATAGTTGCCCTGCAAAGCATCCAGATATGTGATCTGCACCTAATCCCAGTATTAGCAGGGCAACAGCTCCCAGTATTAGCAGGGCAACAGCTAACAAGCTCATTTGCAATCATGTTGAACAAGACATCAACCATGGAAAATCCCCCCAAATTCTGTAAACCTTAAAACCTTGGAGGTGGACTGGACTGTCTAATATGATTTTCAAATATGCGGACACCAAGCATAAACCAATTGAAACCCATGTTATATTGCTTCTGAGAGTTACTACTTTGTTTCGAGTATACCCCAAAAATGAAAGAAGCATCATAGCCAGTGAAGACTTAAACAGCATAAATACGAAAACACAGCATAAATACGAAAACACAGCATGAATTATGACATGAACTTCCATTGATCGAGCATAGTCATTAACAAAAACATGAATGTAAGAGTCCTGTAAAACACTAATTCTTGTTGTAGAATCAGAGATAAGAGAACTCTCCCATACTACTGTACAATTTTTATATGCTAGCACTAGTAAGCTGCAAGTAAAGTTTCGTGTTCTTCTATTGATCAGTACCTCTGATAAATTGGCTGGAAACGTTCTTCGAACAAATCCAACCTTTAAACTTTTTTCATCTAATAAACTTAAACTTCCAACACATTTATCTCCATCTTCTCTCCACTTCCTTCTTCACCACCAGCACGAGACGATGATTCATCAAAATCAATCCGCGACATAGCTGGAACAAAACTCCCCGACCTACTCAATCCTCTTCCAAGTCTCCTCGGGGTGGATCCCGGTGACTCCAAACTCCGCCTTATGACATTCCTCATAGCTGAAATAAGCAGCACAGCTGGATTTGCTGGCGGAGTTGATGATCTAAACTTGTTACAGAAACTCATGTGCTGAATCAACGCCTCGTCTTCCTCTTGCGTATTCATAATCCTCATCTCATATTTCACCGCCTCAGCACATAATCCGCATATCCATTTCCCTCCGTATCGCTCCCGAATGCTCTCTATGTACGCCACTGTACACTCCTCTTTCAATCCACAGCAATCACAGTTAGCAAATTCAACTTCAATTTGCTCTAATTGATCCATCAATGTCACGTTACTCGGATTCATAATCATTGCTTCACTTATAACAGACGCAGACATTAATTCCTACAAAAATTAAGCAAATTAAAATACAATTTTTCTATAACATGCCAACAGGCACATGATAAGCACCGATCAAATTAAGTTAAATACAGCACAACTTCTTACTCGCTCATATTCAATCTCAAACAAAATTATTATTCAATATAATCCGCAACAAAACATAATAAAAGAGTAGTGCTAGATATCCCGTGTTACCTCGTTTGAGATTCAAACCCGGGATTTCGATAAGTATACGATGCGAGTTATCTCTCTTTCTCCCAGTCTGCTGTTGCTTCGAAAATGAAAAATTGAAACAAAAAAGACATTTTCTGTAATGCTAAGAGCATCTCCAACGGCGTTGGCTATAATCGTTGGCTAAATTGGACATGTAAGACATTATGTAAAATTTGCTGAACCTGTAAGACATTTTGTTTCAATGGTACTGGCTATATTGGTTGGCTATAATTTAAAAATAGTATGTTATTAATATTTTAAATTGTTAAAATAGAATATATCAGTTCAATATGGTAATAAATGATGTACAATCTTCCTACAGATTTTCTTACAGACCTGTAGAGGTTCGACAAATTTAGCCATCCATAAGAGATTGGCTAAATTTATACACAACAGGTGAGCATGGTTGGAGTTGAGTTTTTGGAGCTGTTGGCTAAATTTTTTTATTTTAAGTAAGCCAACTCATCTTTTAGCCAAGGGTTTTAGATGGTTGGAGATGCTCTAACAAACTAAGCTTCTCAAGTATTCTGTTAAATTATACTCCACTGAACAAGGTTATGAATATACATGTAGACAACTACGCATTAAACATCACTTTCATTTTCTCAACCACAAATTTTTCTTTTTATTACTACCTCCATCCCAAATTAGATGTCCCCGTTGACTTTGGGCACGTAACTTTAGGTGCATTGACCGTCTACTTCCGAAATTTATTTTTTTATTTTTTCTTTTATAAATGAAAATTTCATATTTTAATTTTTATTTGCAAAAATAAAATTTTAGAAATAAGTCACGTATCTATGCGGTCAATGAATCTTAAATTGTGTGCCCAAAGTCAACGGGGCCATCTAATTTGGGACGAAGGGAGTATTGAATATGAAAACGAATAAACAGGCTTGAATGATTGCTTTACTTCTAGTAGAATCCACGTCAGTAATTTCCTGGTTTGATAAATTGAAAAATGAGGCAGCCTTGTATGATTGGAGTGCCAGCTGTAAATTAACGGGTTCAAAGACTTTAAAAATGTGCTGTTGGAAACTACGAGGCCTCTGCTTGTGCGCTGTCCGCCAATGATTAGCTGCCATGTGTATGTTACCGACGTGTACGCCCATCTATCCAGCTCATCTTTATGCTACTAGTTCAACACAGTAGTTACTTGTGTGCTGTCGTACCTTTGACATATTTATTGCGACGCGTAGTTTCAATTACACCCTCCCTTTCCATTTTAAGTGTCATTTTTTGATTTGGCACAACTATTAAGATGTGTAATTATTAGACTATATTATCATTAATGTAAGTTTTATTTTTCAATTTTGTCCATCAAACTACCGTGAAAAAATTTTAATGAGAGTTCAAAAGTAAAAGTATTGAGGTAAAAAGAATATATACTTGTATTGAGAACATAAGTAATTGTCTTGAAAATATAAATGTGACACTTAATTTGGAATTCAAACCTGGTAAAAAATGATATTTAAAAAGAAATGGAGGGAGTATCTACTCTTATGGAAACATTGTGATAGTAAGTTAGAGCAAATATTTTTCTGACCAAATTTATCTTCCTTAAAATTAATTTAATATGATAACAATTAAAATAATTTGTAGACATTTAAAAGATCAAATTTAATTTTATTATTATATTTTTCTAATTTATAAATCAATTTAAAATATTTGTTATTTTATTATAGTATTTAGTTTTATTGTGAAAAATAAAATCATATTATAATAATATATAATCTTTAATTAAAATATATTTTTAAATAATTAATAATTTAACAAGTGACTGAATTCTAATTTTTTTTTATCAGATAATAGACAAATTCAAGAAAAATATATGCTTTTCAATCATGTATTTTCACTACATTATCCATGTTTGGGCACGCGTTACTTCTTAAATACAAAAGCTTTTTTTAAAAAATATGTTTTTTTTATATTTTTTTAGATATAAATCGGTTATTTAATAAAGAATGATAATTGATACTCCCTCCGTTTCAATTTACATGTCCACTTTCAAGAAAATTTTTTGTTTCAAATTATTTGTCCACTTCAACTTTCAACGCAAAATCATATTTCCAAAGTCAATTTTACTCTACATATCTCTTATTTATATTTCCTAGATCAATCTCACTCCACATATTTTGATCATTTAATGCAATTAATTTGTTAACAACTTTTCTTAAACTGTGTGATTTTTTTAAAGTGGACATCTAATTTGAAACGGAGGGAGTAAGTAATTATTTCAGAAGAAAATAAAATTATATGTAATTTTCTTCATAAATAAGTTTTGTTACTGAAAAATAAAATTATTCGTTCGAATTACATTAATACTCCCTCCGTCCCTATTTATCTGTCCACTTTGGAAGTAAAAATTTGTCCCTATTTATCTGTCCATTTATACTTTCAAAACTAATTTAATGATAGTTTTTCAAATATATCTCCATAATTTCAATTTTCAAGGCTTGACTTATTTAAAACTTGGTTGAATTCATGTTTTCAAGACATAAAGTAGAGGTATTCCACCATTTTCAAGATATTAATTAGAGGTATTTAATGAAAAAGTTCATACAATCAATTATTCCTTGGTATGTGTTTTTTTTTCCAAAATGGACAGATAAAAAGGGACGGAGGGAGTAATAAAAAACTTGTCGAATCTAATAAACTTCAAGTTCACAAAACTGGGGGAGTTGAGCTCTTGAGCTGCTGCAGATGCACTTAGGTTTCATTTTGGGCAAATTTTGAGAGACCCCCAAAATAAATTAAGGCCTCAATGTCCTGGGCTGCTCCTCCTGAGGAGGATATCCATCTTTCTACTTCTCTTGCTAGTTATCTTGACAGTAAGCCCCCACTTCTCTCTCTACACACGCACTCTTATTTCCTTCTTCTGTTCCTCAATCTTTATGCTTTCTTTGGAGTTTATACATCATAATTATTATGCTTAGATATCCAATCTTCTTGAGTATTGCTGTTAAATTTACATATTATCTGCAATTGGTTTTCAAGATTTGATTTTTCGCTCGGTTCTGCTAATTTACTAAAGCAAAGATTGTTAATTAGCTATTGGTAACTGTTGTAGATAGTATTGACTATCGGTGTTAATTGTGTTAGATTGAATGAATTGGTATTAATATTTGATTTAACCGGTTCTTGAATTGGATTCGAAGTGTTAATCCAGCCCTTTCTATTTGATGATGCAGCTGTTGGTTTCAATTTTAAACAAGGGAATCAGGTTGTTTAGCTTGTTCGGGGTTTGAATGCTTGTTCCAGATACTAATACTAATAATATTTGAAAATAATTTTTCTGAAACTGTAAACATCAGATAACATCTAGAATATGTAGAATGGACTGTTTGTACATAGATAAGTTATTAAGTTAAGCTGAAAATAGATCACATATGTATTGAGAAATCATGGTCCCCGTTCATAATTTGGATACGAGATGATGTAATGATTTCTTAATTGGTAGTTGGTTTGTGATTGCTCTCTCTACTGAATTTGTTGCGGAACAAGAGTCCAATGAACTTGCTCAAGATTTGGTTTTTCATGAAACACATAGCCTAGTATATGTCCAACTCTCTGATGCTGTTGGGACATTCATTTTGCTTATATTTAATGCATGTCTTTGTATTGTATGCAGAGAAACTTCTTATCTTGTTGCGAGATGGTCGAAAACTGTTGGGCATACTTCGTTCTTTTGATCAATTTGGTATCACTGTTTTCCCTCTTATTTTATTTATTTCTAATGCTGATATAAAACTTGAGCCTAACTGAAAATTCACGTAAAATCACTGCAGCCAATGCCGTTCTTGAAGGTGCGTGTGAACGAGTTATTGTTGGTGAGATATATTGTGACATTCCCTTAGGTCTCTATGTGATTCGAGGGGAGAATGTTGTTTTAATCGGTGAACTGGTACTAAATCTTTTCTGGATTTTACTTCTTTTGTAAGATAATTTTTTGCATTTGACTATACTAATTCTTGATTTATGAATTTGATTATTTAGGACTTGGAGAAAGAGGAAATTCCCCAACACATGACCCGTGTTCCACCTGAAGAGATAAAAAGGGTAAGTGCTTTGTTTGTAATAAAGATATATAAACTTATATACAGTATGGTAAAATCTCAAAGTATCAGCCTGCTGCTTAATCTCAAGAGTCGGAGTTGCATCTATTATTTCCTTACACGGTGTGTTTTACCCATGCTATTGCTTAGATTTTCAAATATCTATCATTATTTGGTTTTTTGGTGACAATAGTCCTTACACTTGTGTTATTCTAACTGATGTATCTGTTTGACATAATTTTTTACAAGCACCTTAAACAAATTTACAAGGAAGAAGTAGGACAGAGGGCTCCCAATTTGCTTCCACAGATCATAACAGATTTACAATTTTGCAAACCTTCCTTCAGGTCCTCTGTAAAGAATCCAGGGCCCCCATTTGAAAATTCATGTTGTATGGCTGTCATGTTTGAATCCTGCTTCCCCCGAAGATCCCCATGATAAGTCTTTAAATAGGAAAAAGAATCTGGCCACTCAATATATGCCCGTCTACCTTAGAAATCCTTCATCAGTGTCAACTGATCTCTCTCACTAAAAATATTAACAATTGCTATACACTTCTGTAATGTTGTGTTTGGTTGGGGAGAATGGAATGGAATGGAATGAAATGAGTAAAAAATACTTGAAACTAATAAAGATAGGAAGAAAATTTTGAAAAAATTTGATGGAGTGCAAAATTGTTATGATGAGATTTGAGAAGAAATTGAGGATGGGATAGAATGGAGCATACCATCTCAAATGGAAGGGGTGATATCTAATGTAGGGAATGGAATGGAGGAATGAATGAAATTTCTCAAAAATCATCCATAAGATAGTTCATATTTCATTCCATTCCTTCCGGAATCATTCACCCCAACCAAACACAACATAAGTTTCTGGTTTTAATAGTTTCAATTATATTCAAGTGCCGTCAGACATGTAAAAAATGAATTTTTAATACCAATAAAACAAATAATATGAAACTCTGAGGTATTAAGTTTAAGTATATCATACTATTGTTTCTGCGGCATGGAGTTGAGAATTGTTGTGCTGTATTTTTGCTTTGTAGTTCACCTCCTACTGTATTCATAGTATGTTTTGGCCGGTGGTGATATTTTATTTTGAACTGTCACACTTGTGCTAAGCCTTTTGCATTGTGTTTGTTTGCTCTCACTATATCAACTAGAAGCCAACATGTGTTTATTTTTCCTGGCAAGCATTTACTGACATATACCACATCCTGGACAGGCGCAAAAGGCAGAACGGGAAGCTTCAGACCTAAAGGGGAGCATGAGACAGAGAATGGAGTTTCTTGATATGGACTGATTTGAAATTTGGTGACACCGGCTTTGCACATGCATTAGTCTCGCAGCATGTCTTCCGCAAATATTATCGCGGATGAGTGTTTGGAGATCAACTGCGATGGGAATATCACTTTGATTATGTGTCTTTATACAATGCATAGTTTCCTGTAACTTAAAGTTTATCTACCAAGGTAGGTTGACGATGGTGTTTAATTTATTTCTGTTGTTTCATTTTCATATATCTGCAGCATAGGAGTAAAGTTGGAATTTCCTGATGAACTAGATCTTAGGATATAACTATATTCCTGAATGTTTCAAGTCACAGAGGGTTATTTTCCCCCCTCGCATTTGGTCATGGTTGGATTAGAAGTGTAACGAAGTTATTTGTTAGTGTAATTACTCTGTTAGAAACGGAGGAATGGGATTCACAATTTGAAACTTTACTGTTTTAAAAAAATTGGACCGATTAATTAGTGATTTTATTTTGTTTCTTAGATTGTAGAAATTACTCGTTTCCAATTTTTAAGCTGTTTGATTTGGTGAAGTGCTGAACAGAAGAATCTCACTCTTCCTTTTGCTCTCTTTTCTTTATGTTGCTAAATTCTCTCTTTTGTTGCAAGTTGGGAGTGGAGAGATTTTGGCCGAACATAAATGTTTTTCCGCCGACAGTCCTTTTACTATGGTGTACGCTGACATGGTTTACGTGACAATCAATATATTCGAACAACTCGATTTTTTTTTACTATACAAGTTTAAATAGTCTTACAAATTAGTATTTATTCTAATACTTAAATTATAAAAATTTGAAAAATGATAAGAATCTCAAAAGTTATTTTCAATATTTTTCTCAAATTCTGATTGGCTTGGTTTCATAATCTTATATATTCTCTGATGCCACGTGGATTCAGTTCATATTTTCTGTTTTATTTGTTAATCCAAAATCTTGAATGGGTTTAAAATATGGGGTTTTTTTATTCATAACCAAATCTTATTTTCAAAAATACTACCTTCTCTAAAATATTTTCAAAAATACAGTGATTGTATACAATCATATATGCAACTACAAATATATATATATATATATATATATATATATATATATATATATATATATATATATATATATATATATATATATATATATATAGGCTCATGATCAAATAGAAACCACTTTTAAAATAAAAACTAGAAACCAATACAAGTTAGTGATATCCTCAGTACAATTTAGTGATATTCTCTTTACGATTTAGTGATATGTGTTGCACGAATTAGTGAAAACTTGCGGAAACTGCCCAGAATTTCTGAATCTGTTCTAGTTGCCGATTCAGGTGGTGGTTGCGGTGGTGGAGATAATGGAGGTGAAGGTGGAGATGGAGGTGGTGGACATGGAAGGAGCCTTTAGCTTTGTCCGGCAGATTTTTGGCAAAGATCTGGAATTTAAATCGGCATTAAGCTAGATATACGGTACTGTAGGTGAGGAAGACCGAGGTGGAGGTGAGGACGAAGGTGCAGGTGGAGGTGGAGGTGGAGGTGGGGGTGGAATGGAAGGGGCGGTGGAGGCCGGAGGGGGGTTGGATTTGGTGGTGATATAAATAATGGAGGCCGACATGGAGGTGGTGGCTATGGAGGGTCGGGCGGCATGGAGGTGGAGAGAGTAGCAGAGACTTGGCGGGGGTGGTAGGGTGAAGCTGCCGGAAGTGGGGTGGAGGGTTGGTGGGTTGGAGAAGAAGAAGGAGAAAGTGGGGTTGTTTGAGAATTTAGTGATATTCTCTTAGAAATTTAGTGATAGTTTCTAGTTTCTAGAATAAGGAGGTTTCTATTGGAGTAAAACTCTATATATATATATATATATATAGTTGCATATATGATTGTGTGTGTGTGTATCGATTCCAAAGATGAGGTCGAAAATGATATTTGAAAACTGAATCAGGATTCATATATGGCTGCATATATAACCACCGTATTTTTTAAAATATTTTAGTGAAGGTAGTATTTTTGAAAATAAGATTGAAGAAAATAGTATTTTTGAAAATAAGATTTTAAACTTAGTTATGAATAAAAAAATCCTTAATAAAAAGGGAAAATAGATTTTTTTACCACCCAACTTAGTTTTTATTTAGAAACCTACCATTGAACTATAATTTTTTTCCTTTTTGTCACTAATGTTAGGTTCGGATTTTTTTTGTCCCTAACGTTAGGTTCGGATTTGATTATTAACACTATGTTATTCTTTTTAATATTATTAAAATATAGTGGTAGTCTGCAATATAATGGTGATCTGATATGTGTGTATATCTTTATATGCAGTACTCCCTCCGTCTCAATTTATAGGTCCCTTTTGGAATAAAAATTTGTCCCAAAATGCTTGTCCCTCTCTTCTTTCAATACAAATTTATCCCTATATTAATTATGATTTTTTTGAAACTCAACATTATTCTCATTTCTCAATGCACTAATACCTATATTTATTATGATTTTTTTGAAACTCAACTTTTTTCTCGCTTATCAATGTACAAATTAATGATACATGAGACAAAATTATATGTAAGTAACTATTTTCTTAATATGCGTGTTTTTTCCAAAAGGACCTATAAATTGAGACGGAGGGAGTACTCCATATGTGTCCTTGGTAGTTTATCTTGGAGGACGAGAGTTTGAAATGCGTGTTACACTCTCGCACTTCAAGGTAAACTATATATAACGTTATAGACACATATCATATCACCATAATATTGCAGACTACCACTATATTTTTATAATGCTAAAAAAATAACATATTGTTAATAATCAAATCAAAACCTAGCGTTAGTGACCAAAAAAATCCAACATTTTTTTTGAAGGAAAAAAAACCAACGTTAATTTCAAATGTTAAATTTTATTCAGAAAAAATAAAATAAAATAATTTTTGAAACTAATTTTTTTAGGAGCCTCAAAATTCGTGTCCAACTCTCGTCCTCCAAGGTAAACTACCTGGGACCAGTGTTCTAAAAATCGCCGAGTCGGCCGAGTACTCATTCCGAGTACTCGTTTTTAACCCCTCGTCCGATCCGAGTTCCGAGTAATCGGGTTCAAAACCGATTTATTAAAAATCGGTCAAACTTCGGTTTGACTCCGAGTACTCGAGGTCATATCCGAGTTTGACTTATCAATTTTTTATTGTTTTATTTGAAAATTATTTCAAAAGAGACTAAACGTAAATTTATGTATGTTTTGATCTTTTTTTGGTAAAGTATTGACATTAATTAGAAAGTATATGTGTTTTATGATTAAAACTTGTGAATGATTATTATGTCAAAAACTATCAAACAATTAACTTTTATTTGAACTTCATTATTTCAAGTGTTTTGTTAAAATATTAATATTATTAGATAGTTTTATTATTAATCAGTATATAACTATATATGAGAGAAAAAAAATTAATTAAAAAAAATACCCGATTAGTTATCCGATTACTCATTCCGAGTACTCACCCGAGTTCCGAGTACTCATTTTTCCGGAACCAAACCGAGTTGGACCGAGTTCCGATTTTTACAACCTTGCCTGGGACACATATGTAGTAATACACATAAAGATATAGACACATATCAGATCACCATAATATTGCAGACTAACACTATATTTTAATAATGCTAAAAAAATAACATAGTGTTAATAATCAAATCTGAACCTAATGTTAGTGGTAAAAAAAAAAATCCGAACCTAACATTAATGACAAAAAAGGAAAAAATTATAGTTCAGTAGTAGGTTTTCAAATAAATAAAAAATTGGGTGGCAAAAAAATTTATTTTCCCTAATAAAAATATATACATAAAAAAAGGGTATGGGTACCGGGCAGCGGTACTAGCCCAGTGGACTAGAGTTAAAGAAGATGAGCGTAATTTAGTTGCTATTTTTTACACAAAATAAAAATTCAACTACTTGACAAGCAGTACCAGGAAAATTTGTTTCAAGTAACAAACCGCTTCACTCACCCCCAGTCCAGATCTGTCTCTCTCTCTCTCAACACTCTCTGCCTGTCTCTCTCTCTCTTTCTCACCCACACAGAGTGTTTCGAGCGTATTGGGAAGAAATAAAGAAGGAATGTTGGAGTTGTCGGTGCAGTCGGTGACGGTGATATTGTTGATAATAGCGGGAGTAACACAAGGATCAGTCCACGAATACTCTGCTAAAGACGACAAGTTTGTTAGAAAGGGAAATGCTTTTGTACTCCATGGTGGTAGTGAGGGAATTTACTCCTCTCCCTCTCGCAACTCTTTTATCAGGTTCCCAGCCCCCTCCTCTACTTCCTCTCTCTCTCTCTCTCTCTCTCTCTCTCTCGCTCCCTCCCTCCCTCTCTCTCCCTGTCTCTCTCTTTCTATCTCTCTCCCCCCCTCTTCCGCTCTCCCTCTCTCTCTATATCTATCCTGTGTGTGTATTCAGTTCTTCTACATTTTTCTGGACGATAATTTGTAATTGCTTGTGAATTTCTCTCTTTCGGATCTGATTTTTGATTATTGTATACCCAATTCTACACTTTATGAGCTTCTTGCTGCTGTACGTCTCCAAATTGGTGATTATATATTTCAAATTTACCTTGCTTGCTCATATCAAATGTGTCTATAATGCTTAATTCCGAGTGATGAAAATTTTCTTTCCAATTTAGCTTATATACATAGATGTCACCGAAACAATTTATGAACAACAGTAATGTCATCCCAACATTCTAAGCATATACGATTTTGTATAGGATTGTAAATTATAATTATGTATTTCGATTGTTATAAATCATATTTAGGTGTTTAGAAATATGGTTTATCTTATTAATTTATTCAGTGAAACATGTTTACGGATTTAATGAACCCTAGAAGTTTGTTGCGGCAAATGAGACTATATCTTTTATTTCTGTCAAATCTTTGGTCATATTATCCTAATTAATGCAAGTTAAGTTGTAGTGGTGATTGCTATCATTAATTATTTTTATTATTTTACATTATGTTCCATGAGTATATACAATTTAACTCCCAAAACCAAATCTAATTCTCCAAACCAGATTTGAAAAATTGACATTTCGGAGGCCAAAAGAAATATCAAACTTTAGCAGTGGGGTGGTACACGCTGTTCTTTTTGAGGTAGATGATCGAGAAACAATTGGGGGCTCGGCATATGGCGGCCAACGATCTGTGTGCTGCACGTCAGATCTTGCAAAATTGGGGGTTTGTAAACAAGGTGAAATCATCCACCGCCAATCTACCAAGAATCCAGGATGGCCCCATGTGCTTGGTGCCTCATTTAGTGCTGATGAAGAAACTTCAATGTTGCCTCCAAGATCAATAGAAATTACTAGAACTGGGATGTATAATCTGTATTTTATACACTGTGATCCTCGTATTGAGCAACTCGTAGTTGAGGGTAAATCTATATGGAAAAATCCTACAGGCTACCTTCCTGGAAGAATGGCACCGCTTATGAACTTTTATGGGTTTATGTCTCTGGCTTTTGTTCTGTTGGGCATATTTTGGTTCTCCCAATATGCTAGATTCTGGAAAGAGGTTCTTCCATTGCAAAACTGTGTGACACTAGTTATCACACTAGGCATGTTTGAGATGGCTTTGTGGTATTTTGATTATGCTGAATTTAATGAAACTGGAGTTCGACCAACTGGGATAACTGTATGGGCTGTCACCTTTGGCACCGTAAAACGCACCGTCTCACGTTTGATCATCCTCATGGTTTCTATGGGCTATGGTGTTGTAAGGCCTACCTTAGGAGGTCTGACTAAAAAAGTAATGATACTCGGAGTTACCTTCTTTGTTGCATCTGAAATTCTTGAACTAGTAGAAAACGTTGGTGCTATCAGTGACCTTTCTGGAAAGGCAAGACTATTCTTTGTTCTTCCTGTAGCACTCTTGGATGCGTTCTTTGTTATCTGGATATTTACCTCCCTCTCTTCAACTTTAAATAAGCTTCAGGTACTTCATTTCCATCTAATGCATTTGACATCGATCTATGTCAATAATGCTAAGCAGTTTTAGACATATCGTGAAAATGTTAACCTTATTTTGTTTTTACCATTATGATCCGTTAGGCGAGACGAATGATGGTCAAACTAGACATCTACAGGAAATTCACTAATGCTTTGGCTGTAGCTGTCCTCGTGTCTGTGGGATGGATATGCTATGAGGTGATTAATTGTTAATGGCTTCCATAAGCTGGTTCAATTAGCTTAATTCTCCATTATTCTGCTTAAGGTTATGTTGAAAGTTCCAAGGCTTTTTTTGTGTAACCAATAAACAACAAAAACCTAGGATATATTAGTTACTCCTAAAGACTCTTCATAAATCTTTGCATCATCAGTAACTTACTGAGATAGATTCTCTGCTAAAGTCCTTAGACCCAGGAAAACAATGAGGTACTTATATAAGTCATGGGACCCTGCACTGAGTAAAAAACTTCAATATAAGCTATGCCATTGTTAGAAGACTAACCCAAATGTTCTGATATAACCTTGTTGCTTTACTTTTGCAGTTGTATTTTAAGTCAACCGACGTGTACAATGAGCATTGGAGAAATGCTTGGATCATCCCTGCATTCTGGCAAGTTGTATCTTTTTCCCTCCTATGTGTCATCTGTGCTCTTTGGGCTCCATCTCAGACTTCAATGAGGTAATAATATGTGCCATCTAGTATTTAAAAGTACTAAACAATTCAACCACCAATTAAGGATTAGGAAACATGTCCAAACAGGATTGGCTTGCTAATATTTTGTTTTCCTGGATAGTCGTCTTTTCAGTAAACAATAACAATACTATACAAGTTATTTTGATCACTTTTTTAAGTTATTGTGATTTTATAATGACCAGTGAATTTTTTACTTGACAATCATATCATTCATTTATTATCAAGTTTTTTTTAAAAAAAAAAAAGAAGAAGAAGAAGAAGAAGAAGAAGAAAAGAAGAGGTGGTTGTAACTAAAATATGCTTTAAGCTAGAGAAACATGTTGTCATTGTTCCCAGCCAAAGTATGTCGATTATAGTTATGTCCTATGTGCATTACTAATTTTATTCATACACGAGGTTCTGCAATCTGCATCCTTTAATAGCTTTGTAAATCTGATAGATATGCATACTCTGAAGATGGAACTGATGAGTTTGACAAAGAAGATACATTAACGCTTATAAAACCATCACCTCTGCCCATGGGTGATGCACGAAGTCCTGATGTTAGGCAAGTACACGGGGGGGATGGGTTATCAAATGATGAATCTGAAGAAGACAAGACAGAGTGATTTAAACCGTGAGGATGACTTGGTCAATTACACATGAGAAGCTCTACTGCCCAAACGATCACAATACAAATTCAGTTGTTGCTCATCAACCTGTGTTGAGTTCATTGAGGCAGTGACATGAGAAGGCGTCTACATACTGCCAAATTATTGTGTATCTGGATTTTTGTTTTGTTTTGTTGATCTGCATACTTCTTAGAAATTTGATTCAAGCAGAAATTGTCAACTTCTAACGTTCCTTCCTAACTGTTTTCTTCCATGGATTTTATTTTTCCCTTTTTTGATATATACTTCTGGTCGATATTATTTTACTATACTAACTTTGGGAGCTTTTATAGGCAAACCTCAAACTTTGCTAGTTTTTTGTATGTCAGTAGTCAGTTTTAGGCCTTGCTCCCGAGTTTTTTCAGGAGAGAAAGCACGTCACCCCACTTTTGGAGTGAAAGTTTTGGAGTGAAACTATGTTATATTTGCACCCACTTTCACTTGCTTTCGTCTCTTTAAAGAACTCGGGAGCACGAATAGGGCGAAAGTTAGAAAACTTTACTTCCTCTTCACTTGCTTTCCTTCTTGTTTAAAACTCGGGAGCAGTGTGTTACACAAGAAGATTAAAGAACATGACTGGTTGGAGATTTAAATTAGAAAGTAGTATGAACTACGATCAAACCAGGCCTAGTAAACTGGAGTTGCTTCTTTGCGCTCAGTGCATCAATATATTTTTACAAGTCCAAAAGAATCAAGGTCAATTGTTAACTTGTTAAAAATCAGGATTCGGGTACTGTCTGAAGTCTGAACAGCAAAGCATAAAAATAGGAAAAACGCCGTCTGTGGGAATCGAACCCACGACCACGGGATTAAAAGTCACGCGCTCTACCAGCTGAGCTAAGACGGCTGGTTATCTTGATCATCTATCTTTTATAATAATCCAAGAAAAATCGATATCGGTCACTGTCAGAAGGTCAGTATCAGTAGTAAATATTTTACGCTAGCAATGCCACCCTTATTTTTAAGGAGTAGTATCTACCGCGCACTCAGCTCATGAATCACACGTTTTTTTGTAACCGACTCTCATTTTCTCCTCTCTTTTTTTTTTGCGAATTTTTTGTATAATTGGATAGTAAAATAATTGTTTTTAATTTTCAAGAAAAGTATATACATAAATTTGAATTTATACATTAATCTTATTACATAATTACTTAGTCTTTTCTAAAACTCTTATTACACAATTACTTAGTCTTTTCTAAAACAGAGATGTTAATTTAATAATAAAAAATTATATAATATTTATGTTAATGATCGAGTTCAAATAAATATTAATTGTAATTATCCGTTCTCATGAAGACATTAAATGGTGTTTTGAAGATAATATATATAAAAATAGAAGTATTCACTTCATGCATTCTTGTTAAATTACTGGTAACCTCTTTGTTGTGTTCAGACTGAACTATCATTTGAGTGATCAACTAAAATTATAATTTCATATGAAATTTCATCATCAAATTAAGGTTTTCATTTACAATCAAAAAGTGAAAATAAACCTCTCAAAATAGACGATCAACTTTTGAATTTGATAAGTTTTGCTTATCGTGAAAAATATAAACCGTAAATTCGGATGATGTAGATATAGAAAACAAACCAAACCAAACGTAATCAAAAGGACAAAAATTATTTGGAGAAGAAAAAGATTATTAAAGAAAATAAATTAAATAAACAAAAAAAAAGTTGGAATTTTTCACCGAATAAAATTGATGGTAACCCTGTCGTCTCTGGATTTTAAGAGGAGGGTGTTGAAAGGAAGTGAGAGAGTCTAAATTTTTTGCCCAAAGCGTAGAAAAAACCCTGCACCCTAGTTAAAATTATTAGTGTATATGAAACTTACAGGAAAGTTATGTTTTTCTGTTTATCTAATCTGATCTTAAAAATTAGCTTGAGATAAAAATATCTTCAAACGGTTCATTCATTTTATATTCCGAAACGATGTTTCGGACGACAGCGGGAGGACCACAAACTACCCCAAATTAAAATTAATAAACACCAGCGTTAACCCAGCAATCAGAGTACTACCACTGTAGTACAAAACCTGCTCGCAAGATCAATTGACAATTGATAGCGTGACGCGAGATTAAAGGAAAAGTGACAGAAATCTCAAACTCTCGTGACTCGTGAGAGATTTGTACTACAGTACTACCTCCGTTTCAAATTACATGTCCACTTTCAAAAAAGCATATAGTTTAAGAAAAGTGGATTTTGATAAAAAAGAGGTGTAATAAATCATTAATTGAACCTAATATATGGTATATGATTGATTTTGGAAATATAAATTTGAAATATGCGGAGGAGAGTTGATTTTGGAATTATAAATTTACATTGAAAGTTGAAGTGGACAAGTATTTTGAAACAAAATTTTTTTCTAAAATGGACATGTATTTTGAAACGGAGGCCCTCCGTTTCAATTTACATGTCCACTTTCAAAAAAAAATTTTGTTTCAAATTATTTGTCCACTTCAAATTTCAATGCAAAATCATATTTCCAAAGTCAATTCTACTCCACATATCTCATATTTATATTTCCTGATCAATCTCACTCCACATATTTTGATCATTTAATACAATTAATTTGTGAATATCCACTTTTCTTAAACTGTGTGATTTTTTTAAAGTGGACATGTAATTTGAAACGGAGGAAGTGTTAAACTTTTGTTATTACGAAACAGAGATGTAATTGGTTCGACATTTGATTTTGTAATGACGGTACATGTGGACATGTTTCTGGGTACGATGTTACATTTATGGTCTGTGGCACCTAACATGTTTCTCTTTGTGAATTGTGAATGCTCTGGGGCATAAATAGGACACGACATTGAATTCCGTCGAAGAACTAGATGTCTAACTAATTTATCACTCTATCTAATCACATGGTTGAGGGTTTGGGCTTGCAAAATAAGTCGAATGAAATACAGAGCACCTAATTTGCAGATACTATGAACATGGAACATGTGAGATGTGCTCAATCTGGGTTATTACATTGGTATTTAGGAGTCCGTATTATTGTTTGAAAACCTAGATGAGGATTTATGTCTTTTGTAATATATACCGTGACCGTCCCTTTTATCTATCATTTTGATTTTTCACCGGCTAAATTGATTATATTCTCGACTGAAATTTACATCTGTTATATAATTTTAGAAAATAATAAAAATTACATCATTAAAAAATATGTTTAGTCAGTTTTAATATGCAATTTTCAGATTTTAAAAAAATGACTAGATAATTATAATATTTGGCAAAAATTGGTCTAATTTATAAAATTATATTTATTAAAAATTTCAGAATATGTGCCACAGTAGGGATGGCGACGAGTTGGATGGGTTCGGATATTTGAGATATCCAAATCCAAATCTAAATTATTTTTAAAATCCAAATTCAAATCCAATCGGATTTCACATATCAAATTCAAATCCAAATCCACGGGTTTCGGATCGGGTTCGGGTTTGTTCGGGTTTATCCAAAATCTGAATCCCGAAATGTATATGGTATTGTAAAAATATTATTTTTGATTTTTTCACCCTTGAATTTCTTTATTTTTAAACTAAACTACTTTAATAATAAAGTACTACACATTAATAAAATCTCGAACCGTATAATAATTTCTAAACACAAATCTTCATTATATGGAGTATGAAATTTTAAAGTAATTTATTAGTTAAACAAAAAAATACACTATAACCCAAGAATATACACATTCACACTCTACCTATATATATATATAAACAAAATTTAGTAGATTTAAAATTGGAAAAAAAGTATAGTACACACATATATGTTTGGATTTTTTTTCCGGGTTTCGGGTTCGGATCGGATTTGGATTTCGGATCGGGTTTCGATACGGAATAAATAATATCCAAATCCAAATCCAAACTCGTTCGGGTCTAAAAATCAAATCCAAATCTAAATCTAAATCCAAAATATCGGGTTCGGTAAGATCCATTCGGATCGAAACGGTCGGGTATCCATTTAGATCGGTTTTTCTGCCACCCCTATATGTGCTTCTCTGACATTAAGAATCAAAGGAAGGAGTAAACTGCTACCGCATACTTCCCGTCATTAAGGGTGCCCGCGGGTCGTTTTGGGCGGGTTATTAGCAAATTAGTAACCCAACTCAATTAGATCGGTTTTATAAAGTTTGAACTCATCGTAAACCTTATCAAAGTCGGGTTGGGTTGGTTCAGTTTGATCCGTTTATTCGGGTTTATCGGATTAATTATAAATAGAAATTAGTGTGTTATATATATATATATTTGTAGTTGTTGTTCAGTGATAAAATAATTTATAAGTCTTAGAATTAAAATCACATGCTAACTTAATCTAGTATGCAATTAGACAATTGATCATCACACATACACATCATAATACACTACAATATTGAAAACTAAATCACAATACATACAAATTTAATATCATTATATTAAATATAATCTGTAATTTGAGTATGTAACATATTAATATAAAAAAATCTTAACTTCTAAGTCAATTAATAAACTATATTTGTCAAAAAAATAAACTCATAGTATGGCTCGTTAGTACATAATGTATGTCGGGTTGGAATAGGTTAAAAATTTTCAAAATCCTAACCCAATCTATTTAATTCGGGTTTCTTAATATTTAACCAATTTAAAATTCGGTTTAATAATATATAGTCGGGTTTGTCAAAAATAGGAGTATATCGGGTCGGTATAATCCGTTTTGCTAGATTATGGGCACCCCTCATGAACCCGTGGTCATTTATGACACGGGGTCCGCCCGGACCTACTGGCTACTAGTAACATATCTGGCCCGTGCTTCGCACACGGGTAATGTATGTTGTTTTCATATTCTTTTAATTGATAATTTATCTGTACACATCGGATAATCATTTTTTCGTTGCATATTGTTCCGTGTCCCCATTTCTAACTCGAGAATTGCACAATTTTACGAAACATACATACCATACTCGTCTTTAGATTGTGATCTAAACCTTTTGAGGAACTCATAAAAAAAGCTAGCACAAAAAAAGGGTGAATTCAATGAGTTCGTGTTTCAAACACTGTAAATTCTGAATACTCCACCCAAATCAAACTTCTTAATAATAATAACAATTCTTAGACAAACACCAATGAATATTCACTGTGTAATGATTAATAACAGAAACTAAAACTGAGAAAGGAAAGTTGAGAATCCAAAGATGAGCTCCTCATACAAATCGCGAAAGGCAGCAAATGAGGTCAACTTGTTCGTGCTTCACACAATGCAAATAATCATATCCGAACCTGAGTTAGTGACTAAAAACAAATCCAAACCTAACATCAATGACTAAAAGGAAAAAAATTTAGTTGAGTGGTAAGTTTCTAAAAACATAATAAGTTCGGTGACAAAAAAATCTATTTTCCCTTTTATTAATAAACAGTGTATAAGCAGTCATTGCAGATTGGTACGTATTTTTAGTGATAACGCATTTAAGATTAAATTCATATACTAATATTATTATTTATTATAATTAAAACATGATAAAATTAAAATTAGCATGAAAAAATATTTCTATTATTATAAATTATATTTTGCTTTTGAATAATAGCATGTATTGCATCAAATGCATAATTTTACTTTCATGAAATTTATTTATTGAATTGTATGAATATAATATAAGAAAAAAAGTTGTAATTTTACCATTTTTCAATAAAATTGAATGCAAGTTCATCATTTGAATTAATAAATTATTTTAACATTATGTTATTTATAATTTAATGACTGAAAGTGGGTCAAGTTATAAGATTTTAAAATCCGAAAATAGGAAATTGCTATACACCAAAACCCTATATGTATATTAAAAAAAAATTGTTAAAAATTACAAAAGAAAAAAAAATTTTAATCAATTATAATTTTTTTTATTATGTTTCATGATAAATTTATATTATTTATAAATGACATGGATCAAATTAAATTATTAAAATTGCAATTATGGATGTTTTAAATATTTCAACATACCATATCATTAAGTTTTAATTAGTACAATACGTACTTACATAAATAAATAGTTTTAGAATTTTAAAATAAAAAGATACTAATTTTAACTTTCAAACTAAAACACTATCAAACATCTGTACCAAGTCATACTCAGACATGGCTAATTATGATCACATTATTGGAAATCTTAATGAAGTATATGAGTAGCTTCTTTCTACATAACAACTAAGTTTCGTGGGTACTGCCTTCCGTATAACTCTCATACTGGTATGTAGTATACAACTATACCGTATAGAGCTGGTCCTTAGATGATACCTTCACTTCCATTATGGTCCTTTGGCTTATCCAGACATCTTGGGGTCTAGAGTTCGAAGTTGAATCCATTGCTTCCACGTTTCAGACTTATTAACTGGAGCTCTAAAAGACCTGCCATTTGACCCAGCATAGTGTTTTGTACATTAATTATAGAATATATTCCAAAACTGTATGATATATGTATTACTAATGATTAGTTTGCTTTTGTACCTGCGCTTGGCATGTTTCTAGTCTGAGCATTGGTAAAATATTCATGGAATTTGCGTTGCCAAAGAGATGATGCTCGCTCTGTGTAGCCACGGTTTTCTTATGCGGTAAGATCTCTGTCTGACAGACTAATATTAATGGCTACAGATTCAATTTGCTTTTTATACATTTGCCCACCTCTATCATTCTCATAATCAACTTCATGCTTATTTGACATGTTTTTTTGACATTTATTCCAGAAAAGAATCTGTTATCATATTCATATTTGGTGTAGTATCAGATTCTTTAATCCTAGAAACTTTGGGAATAAAGAACCCATCTTTACAAATAGAATTATTCAATAATATTTATGAAGGAATACCCAATAGGACCTGTCCATAAAAAAGATCACATGCTGAATGCAATTGAATTTATAACATTAAAGTTTTTATAATACTTGTCTCCAATATAGCTTATATTTAAAACCTAATATTATTTGACCATACCTGTTAAATTTATATGATGAAAACTCCTCGCGGACGGTGAGGTAAAAAGTGAAGACGTCGGGTGTTTGTTAACTTGACCTATATATGACTAAATTTAGACAAATTTATTAGCTTTACGATATTAAAACGCAGCCACCGCACATGTCTCATATTTCATTTAACTAACCTGCTAATCTTAAAACCCTAAACCCTAATCTTAACGATGCATAATGAGGAGATGGGTGCGACAAATAAGTAGATGCTGATGGAGTGGGTAGCCGAGTAACATCTGAATATGGTAAATCAACGACTGGTAACGCTTAGATAGTGCAACTATAGTCTAATTTGCCCATTAGAATATAGATGAAATAACCTGAAACCGCAGTTGGACTTTCAGCAGTTGGCCTCTGTTTGGAATACAGACCCATGTCCCCTCCTTTGCATATTTTATCCTGAATATGAAGGCATCTTTTTTTTTTTTATTTCAGCCACCTATAGGCAGTTAATTCCAATCTGCAATTTTTTAATGCTAGGCAAGAAAGGATTGGTAACAAAAAAGACGGCGCTGTACTGAGAAGGGGTGACAAATCAGGATTGCTAGTAAGAAAAACACAATTATGGTGTGTAAAAAATGATTAATTAAACACAATAAACATATATAGGGAATCCAGGGGCAAAACATTGAGTTATTCAGGTATCATATTTGTTGTTAATAATACGATTAACGAAGAAGGCTTATCACAATTATCACACAATTATCTTCCAAAATTGCAGCACAATTTTGCACACTAAACTATTCTATGTGAGTCGTTATTTAATATATAATCAATAATAAAACCAGGGTGAGGTTCAAATTAGAACCAATATTATAATTCGAACTTAGGACCACACACATCCATTAGATGAATAAAAATTTAAAGGTCATGATCTACCTAGCATTAAAACAACATGCTATTTAAGATACCTTCCCTTTTATATATTGATCATTATTAAAAATCATAATAATCATTAACTACTCCCTACTTCCAATAATAATTAATTAATATATATGCATGCAAATCAAACCTACAACATGTGATTCTCAATCAATTTTAATAATATAATATTACAAAACACAAGTTTTTGTTGCAGTACATATAATATTACAAAACACGAGATTCTGCTGCAGTACATATCTAGCTCATATAATATTACAAAACACGAGATTCTACTACGGTACATTTCTTGCTTATGTAATATTATAAAACACGTGACTTCTGTTGCGGTACATATTTAAGTCATATAATATTATAAAACATGAGATTTTGCTGCAGTACATATCGAACTCATATAATACTACAAAACACGAGATTCCGCTGCAGTACATATAATTAATTATAAATAAAATCAAAACATATACACTCCATCTCTTCGTATGTTGGAGTTCTGTTGCATTATATGTAGATAATAGTATTATAAAATCATAATAGATATATTCGATTTATTCATCTATCATGAAAGTGCAGCAGTATATAAATTAATTTGTATATATATATCACGTTATCACACTATGGAGATATATGAATTAAGGAAAATGTAATTTTTTTGCTAGAATGATCAAATATGGTTAGTATCAGTGAAATAAGAATGTGCATTGATTGAAGACATGAATATTTAAATATGTACTAATTTAGAACACATTTAAATACCTTTCATTTAATGACTATTAATGTGGTTCTAAGGTTCTAAGTTTAAGCGGTTCTATGTGGAACCTGACCCAATAAAACCATGTATAAAAATATAACACACCTTTGCCCCAAACTACTTACAATTGCAATTAACAATCAACTAAAACTAAAAGAGAAAAAAGTATATACTAATAAAATGGATTCAAAAACTAATAAAAAATGGAATTATGTACACACCTGGTGGATGAAGTGCAGAAATCACCCACAATTTTCAGGTTGATTCCGGCAATGTTACCGTTTTTTAAATTTCTAAATCAACCACAAAAGAATCATCATTTGTACAACAAAGTTAATTATGAACGCTGAGAAGTAGACTGTCTATTACCATTGTCTTGCAGGTTTATTAGCCTCTCATGCAGCTAAGCATCCAAAGCCGTGCTGCGACCTCGACGCTTTAAGCCTACAAAAGAATATTTTGAATGGATCATAACTGCAGACTACAATAGGAAGATATTATGACATCAACCATGAACATTCCCACCTCCTTTAAAATCCTAATCAGAGAGCTCTTTTTTGTTTTTGCTAATACACCCTTTTGAGTTAAGAAAGAACAAAATTTTCAATTAGCATATTCGTGACTTATACATAATAAGTCACATATCAATAATGACCTAACTCTTCTGGAACAGAAATCGTCTTCACTTGTAACTTCACTTGTAAAATTGGAGAATATCAGGCCATCGAGATTATCCTATGATAGTTTACTAAAACAGATAAGAAACATATTCAAGTGGAGAAATGACAAACCTTCTTACAGTTATACTTGGCCATTGTTTGATACAAAGTAATTGATCCAATCAAATTATTGTCAAAATACTGAAATGGATGAGCAACACTCTCACCAACAGCTTTAAGGCCAGCAAAATGAATCACAGCAGCAAACCTATTTCACATCTATTGGTATAAGTGCAAGTTTGACATAATCATATCAAACAATAACAATCACATAATAATGTTTCTATTGTTCAGCAAACATTTATTTCCCTAGTTAAAAGATTTTCACATTAAGTTCATCTTGAATCTTGCATCACCATTGTTTTAAGTGCACCTCCCGCTACTGCCAAGACTTCTGCTTCAGAGTAGAAACCTCACTTCTGCAAAACAAAATGTTAGTTTCACAGCATTCTGCAACAAAGCCATTGTTGTAATTCAGCAAAATAAAATGGAAGGTATTTGATTTATCAGAGAGGAGTACACATAGATATTATAATTCAATCATCAGATAAGTGCATCTCAATCCCTATCGCCATTAATACTCCAAGTCGGTTAAGCGCGAGCAGAAATTCACAACATTAACTCTGTGTTGAAGTGAATAAATAATTTTTTTACAAATATAGAATCCCCCATTATTGTAATTTACCATTGTGCAAAAAAATAATAAATCTTTGTCATTATAATGCCCAAATAAACATCATAATTTCTTGATCAATACAGCAAACATTTGAAGTGCAGTATCTCACAACAATTAATGATAAAACTCACATGTACTATACAATTTATTTACCTAATATCTTTAAATTTGATTGATCAGGATTTATTTAACACCCAAGACCTAGAATCATGTACTCAACAATCAAGACAACAAAAATAAGAAATAGATTTATTGGTCAAACAAAAACAGATAAACAACACATATATACCATAACGTAAAATTGGCGGGAACTCTTTTAACGCCTTTCTCTCTTGTTCATCATCTCTTGAAACATATATAGCTTAATTGTGGCCTCGTCAATCAAGACTCGAAGAATAAATAGATTAGGGAGACGAAACTCACGTTCGCGTGCAGACGTCGGTGACAGCGGAGAAAGAGGAGGCCGTTTCAAACCTATGACAAATCGCAGAAATGAAGAATCTGATGATCCATACCATGATCTTTAAGATAATCGGGTGATACATACCACACGGAAAAACTTGTCCAGAAGGTGCTTACAGATGTGAGAGGGCATTAACCACCCAATATGAAATTTCGGGTAATCAAATGACACGGCTAAATTCACGGAGCATGACAACTGCCTCTCCCAGAGACTCAAAGAATGAGCCTACTCGAATTTTCACGGGTCATCCCGAATTCTCTCGAAAAAGCACTGTATTCGAGTCGTTTACGACCCATTTAAGAGTGGATAGTCCATTGTTTGGCGAAAAGACAGAAATAGGGCTCCTTTTGAACGGGCTGCTAAAAATGTGGAAGGGCAGGAACTGTCTTTTTCCAGAATCTTTGTGTTCAGAAATTAAGAATATATAGATATCATCCCCGTGAAACAAAAAGAGGCTCATCTTCTTAGACAATTCGGTCACCTCCCCATTTTCTTCACACTCCTTCGACCACACACTTTCTGCGAGTCGGCAGCTTCGTACATGCGGTAGCGGTATGTAACATGCACGTCTCGCATCATTAGTTCACGTGGGCTTTTCTGTTAATAGAAAAGGAATATAAAACCGTCTTGGTTGAAATGATAAAAGTAATTAAATAGATAACATTTATTCTGAGAAAGATACTCCACCGACCGTCCGTCCCGAGGGAAGTGTATACCTCAGGCTCAGACTCAGGGTGCTCTTTGAAATCAAATAAAATTTTAGTAATGTTTTTGATATTCGCATATCTTGTTTTATAATTTAAAATATTAATTTTGTGAATTTTGATAGTAAAATGTATGATAATTTTGTGCAATTATTTTAAAAAAAAAACATTTATAAATTTATCAAACAGTTTTTAATATTTTTTTGAAATTATTATTTTTAATATTATGATAATATTATTTTTAATATTATGGTAATATTTTTTTAAAATATTTTTTAGTTATGATCTGCTATTAATGCCGACCCAGTCTTGAAACCAAACATTTGGCTAACGAGTTTTACGCGGTGCAAAAATAGGTACTCCGTATCAAAGTTTGAGTACATTTGGCTAACGAGTTTTACGCGGTGCAAAAATAGGTACTCCGTATCAAAGTTTGAGTAGCATGTTTCGAAGGGATTAAAAAATGAAACAAAAGGCAGAGCAATTAACATGTGCAAATTATATGATACGTCAAAGAAAATTAGAGAGCATCTTCCTTTTCTATTTCTCAGGTCACTTGCCCACTTTTCCACAATCATGTCCCCTACTCTCTGTTCTCATTTAACATGTGCTGCAAATTTATGCTTATTTTCCTTTTCTTATTAACTAAACTGAGTCTTATTGAGCATGTTCAATTCTTCTACTCAAATCATGTTATAATTGTAGGAGCATTTCTTTTTCAAATTAAAGCAGCACCAGTACACCCCATTTTTTCTTCATAAACCAAACTCCAAACAGGACTGCTTGCCTTGCTGAACCAGTTGTCTGGATTTAAAACAGATTATTTCTAGAAGTTTGGTATGATGTCAAGGAGTTTCTTGGACGGCGGGGAGTCCTCCGGGAACGCGCCGCCGGAGAAGCTGAGGTTTTCTCAGACTTGTAACCTCCTCAGCCAGTTCCTTAAAGGGAAAGGCAGTATAAGAGACCTCAATTTTGGTATGTTTTTTCTGCATGTCGTATTTTCTCCAAGTTTGTTTATGGTGTTTATTTTTTTGTAACTTGGTAAAAAATTGCTTTACTTTGAGTTTATTGGGTCGAGTGTGGATCACGTCCATTTTGGGTCGTAGGGAGTTTAACCAGAGTATCCTGTAAACATGTCTCTGATAGCATGTTATCAGATGTTTAGTGAACAATCTTCCTAAAACTTGAAGGTTTGGAAGGAGTGCTTACCATGATCATTTTGTTATTCCAACCGTGTTATACTGTTCAAGACATATAAGAATTGGATCTGCAGGAAAAATATTAATTTGATGATTTACACTTTATGTTTATGTTTTTAACAACAGAACCGGAAAAATTGGGAACAAAAAATGAGGAACCCATCAATCTTTTTTCTCCACATGCCCCTGCTCTCACTACTCTCCAAGATTCCAGGTTTTTGTCATACCATATTCTTTTATATTCGAGTTCTCTTTCCTTTCTCGTAGTCTGATAGGTTTGGCGAGGTTATATTGTAGGTGATGTGTTGTTGAATGGAATTTGCATGATATTTCAGTGAAAAGCAGGCATCAATTGACACTAGGACTGCTCAAATGACTATATTTTACGCGGGACAAGTTTTGGTTGTTGATAATCTTCCGGCTGCTAATGCCAAGGAAGTTATGCAGTTAGCAAGCAAATATAACAATGCAAACAAAGCGGCTGACAATTTTTGTGGCACCTCTAAGCCCTCTGCCTCTGCGACTATTCAGGCCAGAGATAATCAGGCGCAACCACCAGACTCGGGTAATTAAGTCCTTTTCATCTTCAAACAACCAATAAGGTCAATATTTGGGATTCTATAGTCTGTAATATTACTTCCAACTTATATATTATGTGTGGTTTTAGATCTTCCAATCGCGAGAAGAGCATCACTTCATAGGTTCTTGGAGAAGAGGAAGGACAGGTATGAAATTACTAATTGCGCCAAAGTAGGGGATATAATTTTTTTGCTTTTTGAAGAAAAGATTCATATTGCTGTGTCGATAGGGTCAAGTAATTTAATGGTTTAAATTTCTTGTCTCAGGGCCAGCGCAAGAGCGCCATACCAATTCAACAATACATCTGGAGAGTCTTCCAAGCAAAAGTTTGATCTCAATATGTAGTGACCACATGGAATCTTTCAAATTTCTCCAAATATCGCATTTTGGCGCATCTTATTCAGAAGTCTTATAGATTTAATCGTATTATTGTTGTAATATTTGAAGGGTTCAAATACTATATGTCCAGCCAGACTGAGACTTGTAGGCCTTGAAGATTTGTACTTGTAGACTATAATCTGAAGTTACATATGTGTAAGGAGAATCAACTAACAATGTTTAAAGACCTTGAACACTTGATCTTTCTACGTAGATTTGATAGCACGAGCAGATTTACAAGTATATTGATTGTAAGAAGGTAAACAGAATGTTTAGGATGCTTTCATGTACTCCACCTAGAATCACTGAACACGCAACAATTGCAGACAGAACTAGTTAAGCTTTGTTTTAAAGCATCAGGAGGTAACGGAAAAGAAGCAGAAGCCACAAGTTTAGACTCTCAAAAATCTTGTTGTGCTATAGACAGGCACACACACTCCTATTTCAATTAGGCCTGAGCATAATTATCCGAAACCGGTCCAAACCGACCGATCCAAACCGTCCAAACCGAATATTTCGGTTTTTTAACGGTTTGGTTTGGTTTTGGTTTTGGTAATTAGAAAACCGAAAATTTTCAGTTTTCAACTTCAAACCGACCGAAATATCCGAACCGAACCGTTAGCACATATATTAGAAAAATATTATTTTTATATATTTAGTTTAGGTATTTGAGTGTAGTGTTGATGAATATCATAAATATTCCTTACTTTCAAGATCATTCCTCCCTTTTTTCTCCATCCTTATTTTATCCCCACTTCATTAATAATCAACCTTTCTTCTTTTTCTCTTTTAAATAAAACATTTTGTTTAGTTTTTAAAATAAAATGAATTATTTGTTTTCATTACAACGTATAAGGATAGCACCTAAAATTATTTATATCGAATAATTATACGAGTTTCACATTTATCCTCTTATAAGGTATTTTGTTAAGTGACAAAAAAGGAGCACCTAGAATTATTATAAATTAATAAAAATGTACAATTTTTTTAATATTTTGGTCAAAAACCGAAACCAAACCGAACCAATCCGTTAATAATCGGTTTGGTTTGGATTGGTTTTTATAATATTCGGTTTGGTTATGGTTTGTAAATTTTCAAAACCGAAAAATTCGGTTTGATTCGGTTTGGACCTCCAAACCGCCCAAACCGAACCGTGCTCACCCCTAATTTCAATAATAGGCAGAAAAGATCAATTTCAGGAAAGGTACCCACCTCAGGGACATTGTTAGATTTCATTATTGAAATGCAGCTCAGGAAGTTAGATATCATGCCACTAAGCAGTAAGCAGCATATCAGAATTGTGATATTTTGTTAATATCTTATATTTTCTTGAATATTCTCATGCTATTAATTTTAAACGTGCCTGTATAAAGATAAAGATATAAAGATATTAAATAAAAGATGAATACAGTCTTAAGTGATGGAGGAATTTTCACGACACTAATATAAAGTCAGGAGTCGGGATCATTCCTCTTGTTTCAAAATTCGACCTATTAATCGTCGAGATTGATTAATAATTATAAGGACCCCCATACGATTTGTAAAAATCAGTTAATATAAGAATTGGCAAAAAGAATGGTACTTAATTATAATTATTTAGTAAAAAAAATTAGCAAAAAACAAAAGTTATATCGTAAAAATCAGATTAATCTACCAGAATATGAATTTTTGAAAATTTGTTGGAAAGAAATTTAGAATTTTAAAATAAGTAACACTTATTTATATTTACTCAAAAAAATAATATTTATTTATTTATATTATAAATAATATTAAATTAATCCTGATTATTAAGTAATTTTTCAGTTAAATTATTAATCGATGCTTTAAGTGATTAGTTTCGATTTCAGATTTTTACAATAATACCTATCTAAAATTTACCGATCTCTTTATCCTAACAAACAAATACGATACTACCTCCGTCCCTTTTTAGTTGTCACATTTCTATTTTTGTTGGTCAAATTGACTAAATTTTGACTAAAAATTATAAGCCACTCACTCATTATTTTAAAAAACTAAAATTACATCTTAAAATAGATTAAAAGTTATTTCCGGTGACATATTTTTTTTATCTTGTCAATTGATAAAATATTACTCCCTCCATCTCATATTATGTGTCCTCCTTGACTATTAGATGGTCAATTTGACCAAAATTTGACCATTAATTAAAAATAATCTATTAATTAATTTAAAAATCTGAAAAATGGATTTTGGAGAGTATTAGATATATTTTCAAATAAAGTAAGTTTTTTTAATCTTTTGAAGTCGGATAATATGTGTAATTTGCGGTCAAAGTATAGTCAATTTGACTCTTCAATAGTCAAACAAGACACATAATATGAGATGGAGGGAGTAAAAAACTTTGATAAAATTTTAATCAATTTGACCGGCACAAAATTAAATGTGACAACTAAAATGTGATGGAGGGAGTAACACTCATTGTGACCCCTTATATTCGAAACCTGAGGTGTATTAAAGACCGAAATTTATAGAATTTGAAACTGATCTGATTTAGGCCTGTCAATGGATCGGGTTTGGATCGGATCGACCTAAATCCATATCCATATCCATTTAATTTAGCGGATTCGGATTCGGATCGGATCGGGACCGGATTTTTTTTAAGCCGATCCATATCCATATCCATTCGGATCACGGATCTCGGATCGGATATCCAATCCATTTACTTACTACTTATATATATATTTTATAAGACTTTAACATTACCAAAAATACAAATAAAATCAGTAGATAACAATGTTAAAATTTAAATAAAAAAGCTAAACATTACATCTCAAGTCTCAAAACAAATTACAAACTAAACTGTTCACAAATAAAATTTAAAAAGATCTGTAAGCTTTCAAACCAGTGACACTCCAAGACCCAGGTCACCAAACATACTAGATGACTAGCAGAGACTGGGCCCGTGAATTTGTAGTTTGTTTTATATTCAAATAATCAGTTTGTAATGTATGTTGTAATTTGTAAATACTTATCGGGAATAAAATATATTATTATATAATATATAATATATAATATAATTATATATATAATAAATATATATTAACCGGATCGGGTTATAAACGGATCGGATCACGCTAAATCCATATCCGGTCCATTTATTATCGGATTTTTTTAATCGGATCGAATTTCGGATCGGATTTTTTTTTACCAAATCCATATCCGCTAAAATGACCTCGGATCGGATCGGGTCGGATCGGATTTTCGCTCCATTGACAGGCCTAATCTGATTAACACATGACTAATAAACAGCTGGACAAAGAGTTTTATATTTTTTTAAAGGGTTTGTCTAACCTGTGCCCTCAGGGACAGGTTTAGGACATTTATTGTATCTTGTTTTCATGCACAGTGCACTAGTATCATTGTTAATGTATTAATTACTGATTAGAAAATTCAAATGTTCACATCTATCAAGAAAACTTGATTTTTCATTTACTTTTGTATTGTATTATATTTTTATTATTTATATTATTTAATAATATTAAAATAATAAAAAAAATCATACATTTGTTATTAAATATAAAATTGGTTGATTCCGTTAGGAGGCTGATTTTAATTAGAAAATTAATGTATATGCAGGGGGGCTTGTTATTATTTGTGGGTTGAGATCAAATAAAATTTGTTTTATACTCGATTAAAATTTAATAAAAAAAATATCTTATGATCCCCACATTTTTTGAAATAAAATAATATTTTGTCATAAGTATAAAATGTGAAAGATAAGTTATAAATAGATATATAATTAGTATATATACACATACACAGATACTTATGCAAGTCAAAAGAACACTTAATGATGGTAATTATGACTTATCCTGTGCCCGGAGGGCACAGGTTAGACATTCCGTTTTTTAAAATCTCTCCGCGTATTATTGACGAAAAAAAAAGCGACCTACTAAATTAATCAGGTAGTCCGCAATCCGCATTCCCCAGCTTGGGCCTGACTAATATGAAACACACAATCTGGGCTGGAGAGCTTAGCCCAGAAGTAGACGCAGCAGTTAGGGTTAGAGCGCGCATGGTAGAGTGCTTTATATAAATACACGCACTCATACAAAACCCTAATTTTGGGCCATCTATCTATATACAACACATACAAACACGTCGAGCTTGCCGCTTGTAGCAATTTGATCAAAATCTGAACATGGCGAGCGGCGGCGTAGCAAGAGAGCTCACTTCCAAAGAGGCTGACATTCAGAAGATGTTGGCGGCTGAGGTCCATCTCGGTACCAAAAATTGTGACTTTCAAATGGAACGTTATGTCTTCAAGCGCCGTAACGATGGTACTTTTTACATCATATTTTGTTTTTTGTTAACTTTTTGATATCCGATATATAAATTAATCCAAACCAAACTTATTTGGTATATCGTGCTCACTTAGAAATTTTAATCTCGGTAAATAAATAAATTTAATAAATGAATAAAATTGATCGGTCCAAATTTTACTTGTGGTATCTCTTTATGGATATATATTGTTTATTACTCCCCCGAAGTGTGCATAATTAGATAATGTGTTGATATTGGTCAATGTGTTCCATCTGTGTTGATATTAGTAGGATATAGAGTGGTTAGATAGTTTGTTGCGTTGGCTTGATTAGGTGTATTTCAATGACTAGGTATTTATATTATCAATTTGGGCAAGACATGGGAGAAGCTTCAGATGGCAGCTAGAGTCATTGTTGCCATCGAGAATCCCCAGGACATTATTGTCCAGTCTGCCAGGCCTTATGGTCAGAGAGCGGTGTTGAAGTTCGCGCAGTACACGGGTGCCAATGCTATTGCTGGGCGTCACACTCCTGGTACTTTTACTAATCAGTTGCAGACGTCGTTTAGTGAGCCCCGTCTCCTCATTTTGACCGATCCAAGAACTGATCACCAGGTTAGCATTTTATTGTTGAGCTTGCTTTTTATTTTGCCTAAGGATTTTATTTTGGCTATATATATGTTGTACAAATTTTTATTGTATTTACTTGATTGCTCTTTTAGATTTATTTGCCTATTTTGTTTTCTAATGATGTTAAACTGCCTGCAGCCCATCAAAGAAGCCGCGCTTGGAAATATTCCTACAATTGCCTTCTGTGACACTGATTCACCTATGCGATATGTAGACATTGGTATCCCTGCAAATAACAAAGGAAAGCACAGCATTGGGTGCCTCTTCTGGATACTAGCAAGGATGGTCTTACAGATGCGCGGTGTCATCAATCAAGGACCCAAATGGGAGGTTATGGTAAGGACAGAATATTTTTTTAGTTTGCGCTTATTGATAGCATAGATTGTATTTAGTTTGCAAAAGATCTGTAGATCTTAGCCTTTTTTAGTGAAGGTTAACTTGAACCATCTATCTTGCAGGTTGACTTGTTTTTCTACAGAGAGCCTGAAGAGGCAAAGGAAGAAGAAGAGGAAGCGGCATTAGCTGATTATGCAGATTACTCCGCTCCTGCTCTTGGCGGAACTGATCAGTGGAGCAGCCAAATTCCTGATGCTCAGTGGAACAATGAAGGGGTTCAAGCTGCTATTCCTGCTGTTCCTGGAGCTACTGGCTGGACTGCTGATGCTGGTGAGAATTTTAAAATTTAATAATATTAATTCTCAATGGTTAATAGTTTTATTTTACAGGATAAATAGTCGCGTAATCGTATGCAACAACTACCAAACTTACAAAATATATATTTGTTTTTTTAAGCCTTTGTATATGCGAGTGCTTTAAAAAGCAGTCAACTCGTGTGAGAAATTGGCTGACTACTCAGATAGGTCCTTGAGTTGATTTCATACTACTCGGGTTGCATCCTGGTTTTGACCAATATCAGGTCAAAATCGGTGAAAATTGGTCAAAATGGATAATATTTTGAATAAGATTTGTCTATATAAATTGATAAATCCAGAATTCTTATATAAGATGTATTAAATAGAATAAACTCTAACATCATGTTTTGCATAATTTATTAGACATTAGATAATAATATATACATGTTTAATAATGAATATATAAAATTAAAATTTTACTATATCCAATTTTTGACCCCGGGTACTCATCCGAGTTGGTTAGAGTTTCGATGTTTACAACACTGGTATCTATATATATCTTGGAATGTCCAATTTTTCATTGGTCTTGTGGGTTGGCTTATATTTGCAGTGCCAGCCGCCGATGGATGGGATGTTGCACCTGAGCCTACAATGGCTGCCGCACCTGGACTGGATATCACTCAACCAGGTGTTGTTGCTCCAACTTGGGAATAAGCATAGTTGAAAGTTTGGATTTTTGTTGTTTTTACTTTAAAAGTTTTCCTGCCAATCAGTGTTGATGGTGAATGTTGTTTCTGAACAACTTCAGAGATATTGTAGCTTAATAGAGGATTTTTGACAGCAATGATGCGGTATTGAATCAGTCCTATTCTATTTTTTCAATGTTCAGAACTTGTTTTTTGTAATCTTTTTATATTGCGTTCTATATTGTGTTAGAAATTGAAAATAAAATAAAAATTGTACTTGTAAGTATTTTGGTGAAGAATGTTTGGGGTTCCTTGATTCCATTATGTTCAACAATGAATAAATAGGGTCATTCACATGCAGACCTTAATTTATAAAATCTGAAATCAGATTTAGTATCAATAACAGTTATTAATCTGTGATATCTGTACAATTCAATTTGCTAGTATAAAAAGGTTCTCTTCCAAGGCACAAGTGCTAATTTTGCATGCAGATTCTGCACAATAATTATTAGCTATCAGCCTCTCATGAAACTGACTTGGGATCAAAATGACAAAGAAATTTGAACTTCTTCACGCTTAATGATAGTAAAACTATCGTTTGTGAACTACAAATAATTATACACGGGGAGTAAATATAATTAAAAAAAGCATGTACACGATCATGAGATCCAGTAATTCTATGGCTAGTATAAAACTTTAAGTCTTTAACATGAATGCCTCGGACAGGCATTATCACTACCTAGCTTGCATTTTGTATTCTATTTGTATGTCCTCTGTCAAATTCTCAGCTTCTTGGTCTTCACATCCTTGGATGATATTACCGCTTAAAAACCTCTTGCAAGAACTTCCTTCAATTGAAGGAACAACATTTCTCCATCATTCTTGCAAAGGAAAAGTCGGCGAGGATGTTTGAACTGCATTCACCATCATGCTCCCTGTCTTTAGTATTCGTCTCCTTTCCCTAAAAGTGTACAAGACAGTGAAATTACACGAGAACAAGATGATATATAAGCCAGAGCAATAGCGTCAACAATATGAAGCTATTGTTATTGATTAACCTCCAGATAAATTCCCGGAGCAATGATTAAGAAAATGAATGTGCTGAGGCTGATGATACTCACCAAGCTTTATTATAGAAAGAGAAGTAAAATTTATGAGCTTCAAAATGAAGTTGTAGATTACACGTATATAGAATATTACAGATGTCTGAGGCACAAATAACTCACCTGCATGCTACATCCAGATTCGCCACCGACATTTAGCTCATTAACCAGATTATCAGATGATAGACCATCATGATTTACAACTGGATATCTGCATATCAAAGATAAGATGAACTTTTTATAGTGTAATTTTCAGCATCCAAGAATTACATAATTGACTTTAAAACAGCCAACTGTTCAACGAATAAACTTCCAGTTTTAACCAAGACATGAAAACTGAAGTAATAAATGGATAGACAATTGATGCTGTTAAACTAATGTGAATTATTGAATTCCAAGTTCCCACCCATGGTTTATTGCTTTCATTCTCATCACCTAACATGATAATGTTATACTTAATAATATTGTACAGAGTTATATCATTGAAGCTCTGCTAACTGTAGTGAGTTCTTTCTGTCAGATATTAACTTCTCAAGGATCAAATGTAGATAAGATACTTGCAGCACAAAACCATATACAATGCATTAGAAACAGCTGGTTATTTTAGTCAAACAGGTAATTATACATGAACACAAGCACAGCAAAACTCTAAAAAATGCAAATGGAAACCCGAGGTGAAGTTACCCGTCATACATTTCTTCCTCGTATAAATTTTCCGACTGGGAGTTCCAATCCAAGTCGATAAAGTTAGAACTGAATAAGTCTTCCTCAGAGTTTTTGGGAAAAAGCTGTCTGTCAGGCAATCCTGGGGTAAATCTGCAACAGAGTGTGCTACTATGAACATAATACTTTTACATATATGAACTATAATACAGTCTTAAACATTATGACTAAGCAATAGTTGCCTAAATGAGAAATAATGTAATATAATTAATGAATGAATGAAACAAATTTTTATTTCATGCACATTATATTATGTATTTGGCCTGCATGTACAACTCAATGTTGAATTTTAGTTGGTCAATATAGGTCAGGGTGTATGTTACAAAATAATACAATAACACCTATGTGTTAAGTGAGCTAACCTGAAGTAAGATGCCTGAATTTTACAGGTAAAGATATCAGGAGCGGATTCCGAATGACCCTTGTTACTATCTTGCATCTTGTCAGGAAATACTGGCTTGATTTTTTCTTCCTTGCTAACATTTGCATTTTCATTAGGAGATTTAGCTTCACTGAGAACGATCCCATCCGACAATGACCTCAAAATCTCTGACCTGTATATCAAGGAACTAGCCATCCTGAGACGTACAGTTTCCCAACTAGTAGATATGGACTAGGGAGAAACTAAGCAAATGTGTGATTGTCTGGGCAATTCATATGCCAAAGTATATAATAGTCAAACAACAAGTTGAGAATAGTAAAGTTGATTTTTAAGTAGGTAATTGTGAAAGTTGAATTTTAATTCCTACACTGTGATGGTCTACATCTTTAGAGAATTTGCAAAAGTTTTAATTCTGTCAGCCATCTTCATGATGCACATGTTTGTCTAGATAACAAAGCCTGCCTATAATTTTATTCTTTTAGAATGTTTTAAGAGACTAATCATAATTAAGAAAAAATATTAGTAACTAAAAAAATTGAACTTCATCGTTCTTGTTTCGTATATGAGATACCTAAATGAATTTTACATAAGGTAACATAACATAAAAAGGGATGAAAACTATACCTTGCATTTTCCTGTAGAAAATAAGGACGGCCGTTTCTAGCATTGGGAGGATGTTGGTCTGAATCCAACACCCATAGTTCTAGATTCCCTTGATGTGGCTTGTAATGGCCAAGAAACCTGCTCACAGAAACTAAGAAGTCAGGAAAATTCCAAAACAATAAACTATTGATACCACGAGTATAGAAGCCACGACTTCCAGCAAAAAGGATGAATCTCGTGAAACAAATTTTGATTAAATAAGGCAGTTAACCTGGGATTGACTTACACATTAATCGCATCTTGCTTTTCAGCATCCCTGTAAGTATTGCTATAATAACGTTGCAGTATTCTAAATAGTTCTTGTGATTTAGTTGCAGCCTTCCACTGGCCTCTTCTCTGACAGAAAATCTGCTCACACATTCCACATAAAGAGAGTAGTTGATGAGCATTGCATATAGGATGAACATTAACATTATTGATATTATAGACCAAGAATTACAGGAACTAAAACAAACACTTAAAGTTTTTGCTTGTGAATAGCAAAATAAATGAGATCTAAGAACATATCAGTTGGTGTGGTCTCAGCTATTTCTCAGAGTGATTATCAACTCTATCAAACATATCTTACACTTTTATGTAGATTCTAGCATTCTTGTTAATCCAGTAACACATTACAACAAGCTTCCTATGTCTGGAAGTGATAATTAATGGCATGACTGATGACTGATCTGCGAGTCCAATTTCCTATCTTTTATTATATTAAAGGTTTAGAGTATAATGAGGTCTATGCAACCCCTAGATATGAACCCTTCCCGTCACTATATTTACATCAAAATTCAATGAAAACATACTAATCTAAAACACTTCAACAAAAATTGATAACCTTATTGTGGGCTGCAGATCCCCCGTATTGTAACGCAAGCTCGTCCCCCATCATTTCGTACAACCTTAATAATTCATCTGCCAAGGGAGAATCGAGATCTATGCTTGGAGTATCTAAAAGTCTCAAAGTGTTGAGCTGACGAATAAAAGCGACCAAGCCATAGGCAAATTGCGCGACGTTTGTGCGGTCCAAACAGTCTATGCAATTTGTTCTTAGAACTCCGTTCTGAAATGATGCCTTGATAATATTACTCCGCTCTGAATTCCTGCATCGTAGAATAATTAATTGTAACCGAAAAACTTGAGGAGTACAAAGGTAAACTTCCAAAAGCATCATCTTGTTGACCCAAAAGTGAAATTCAATATTTATCTGCTGATTTGGAGGATATATATCAAGATAAAGGACAGGCTTGCAGCAATGGTATACTATTAGTCTTTCTCAAACTCCACAAGAGACAAGACACCAAGTAATAGGCTGCAAAAATATCCTACTGTTCAGCAATATTCTTAATACTAAACAAAACTGAAAAAATTTCAACACAGAGCTACTACTAGTGGCTTATAACTCTCACCAGAGCTATCACAAATTTGCTTTCAAGGATTTAAATTGCACAAGACGTCATGCAGAATGTTGCCTAACAGTGTTCTAACCTTATCTACAGAAAGGACTCTAAAATATATGAGGCATTTTGCAGACATGCACACACATCATCTTACAAGCTAATAAATAAGTGCGGGACACCAAAAAGCTTATTTCTTTTATATACTTACTCAGAGGAAAACCAGTTGAATATCTCCTTTCTTTTTGAAGATGACTGGGCTTGGCAATAGAAGATCCCAGTTAATTTTAATGCTTGTTCAGCCAACTTAGCTAGTATTAACAGTACGTTCATTGTTTTGCTGCAAAAAAAGAATATTAAGTAAAATTTACATTAACTGCAAACAAAAATTGTACTTTACGAGCTAGAACTACTTATTCTATTTGGCCAGAGGGAGGGGGCAGAATTTCTGGTTTACCTCCTGGAGAAATTGCTTAGATCCCAATGAAGGAACTTTAAGCGGTTTTCTGCACGCAGATCTCTATTTATTATATCAATAGCATTGTGGAACTCTGCGCAAAGCACAGATTCTCTAGGTCTCTTTTCTCGAATCTGCTTATCAAAAATCATTATTACAAGCATATGAAAAGGAAAGGCAATCATCAATAGATTGTTTAGAGACAGGCAAAAGTAAATTTTACACACAAGACAAACGAAAAGTTCAAGGAATTAATAAGATAAACACCTTGATCAAATTTAGAATTATGATTGGATTTCCATATCTCTTTGCAAGATTTATGAAGTGGAGTCTAGTAGCTTTATAACCGGGGTCCTTCTTGGACACTGAAATGATAGAAATAAAAGGATAGAAATCATCAGCAAAACATATGGTGACATAACTGACATAAAAAAACTATACAGCCTGCTCAACTTACAAATAATGTCGGGTTTCATATGCCATCTTGAAGTTTCTTGTGACCAGAAAAGCGGTATTGAACCCCTGTTCTGCACGACAGAACTTATCTGAGTACATCCATCAGGGGCATCTGTTATTACAATCTGTTCTGTCTCAACATCATTCGCCACATAGCCTTCTTCAGTCACCCCTCGTTTCAGATATCTGGAATCGAAAAAGAGAAAATCTGTTTTGCTTTCTTTCATAAATTGGAAAATAAAATCATTTACAGAAAATATTTATGCACCTGATCTTATATATACAACTGCTAGAACTATCTTTCTCATACAAAATAGGACGAGTTTTACTTTTTATTTTAACATTATAAAAACACACTGGAATTATGAGAACGAGAAAGAACTAGATTTCTCAAAAAAGGAGCAAATGCACATGCATGAAGCCTTTCTATAATCAGAAAACAACAATTTCTACTTTCCTGTTTTTAGTTGTCAATGGCAAAAGGTCTACAAACCTGGTTCCTGCGTAATGTCGAGATCGTCTTGCTATGAGGATCAAGTTAAAGCACTTTCCTGATATCTGAAGGTTTACCTGAGACTACAACCAATGAGACAAAATACTAGAAAAGAGTATGTAAATGATGCAACAGAATTTTTTCAGGACTTGGGAAACAGTTTAACCTTGCACGAGATACATGGTAATGTCGCAAGAAAAGGGGGAAATACCACGTAGGTTACATGATCACTGAAAAGTAAATAAATATATACAAAAGGACATGTACGTGCGGGAGAACCTCAATGGATGAATATTCAGTAAAAAAAAGAAACTCGTCATATGAATAATTTTTTTCCGGCCCTTACATTATAGGGGCAGTGTATTATTAGATTCAATAAATGAATAAAGTTTACAGTTTGAAGGGTTTTCACTTATTAAGGTTTAACTGTCTCTCACTTCTAGTTACATTCTTCAAACTCTCCATCAATAGAAATAATAAAAACAAGATCATATGCAATCGTGGAATAAGGAGGTGATATTACAACTGTAAAGCATGTATATATAAAAATAAACAATGTTAATTTGGGAACTCAAAAAAGATGTTGCTGAATTTTAGGAAAAAATTTGTGCAGTACTAGTAGAGGACATAAATATAGTAGCCATAACAAGAAGTTTTACTGGGCAAAATGACATTTCCAGCATTCTTTCATTCGACCACTGGTATATTTGACAAAAAGAGAGACAAATCAGATCTTGTTCCATGAAAACAACCCATATTTTAGTGATGATAGCATGACACAATATCTCGTCTGAAACTTTCTTAACCTATTGTCTAAGAGTGGTTAGATTCCCCATATATAGCCATAAAACCAAGAATAATCTGATGATAATGTACATATATATTTTTATTTATTATTTACATATGCATCATATGTTATATATTACTAAAAGTAGATACATATCTCAGATCGACATATAATTCCAGCTGTAGAGGTACAAAAATCACAAACATCCATCTAAGCCCTAATAAATTGTATATTTAATACCACATTCCATCATCATCATCTCTTGTTTCTCCTTAGTAACATATATAATATATCAAACTGTCATTCTTCACTTCGTTGCTCAAATTCCTAATAAAACTACACGATGCACAATAATTGAAATAAAAAAAAATACTGGACACAAATGAAGACAGAAGCACAAAAAAGTTAGTCGCCTCTCCTAGAAATTTTGTACAAAGAGAGATATCATCTACAGATATGCAGGAGTGGGAATTCTCTCCTCTCTGGCATTTAAAGGATACTGAGGAGCAAGAGCTTCACTTGCCGTTCTGATTTTCTGTAAAAACAAATGTGGATGACAGATACAAAATGGTATAATGGAACAGGGCACGATAGGATCATTGTGGCACAACATCCACCTTGCATTAGCAATTATTCGACCTAGAAGCCGACTATTACAACCCTGATCTCCATAGTTACAAATTGATCAAGAGTGGATCCTTTTGTGGAACAAGACATATAGGATGAAAGCATAACAGTACTATTGGAAGTTACCTGTTTAAAGAACCCATACACTAGTGCAACCGTCCAGAGAGTATTCTTAAGATGATTTCGAATACCACGAGTCATAAATTCATTCCATACGAACATTGTTTCATAAAGGAAATGTCCTGCTTCATGGTCCCTCATGTTCTTTTGAAGACTACACATGATATTGTAGGAGTAGCTAAAAAAGAAGTCCCTCGTGAGATCCACAGTGCATAGGAGCTTCAGATATCTATGTCATCAACAAAAACAGGAAAAAAAAAGTGATTTATACAAATTTAGTGATATCCAGATATGTTCTATAGTTATGTGCAAGTGCATTGAGCGCATAAACAACCGTATGAGATCTCTTAACTGAAAGGCTACCAAAGAAGAATATTGTATATTAAATAATAAGATGGACCACACAAACCCTGATAATATACCTTGTTCTTGTTCAACATAAACAACACCACTGAGTTCGTCCAGTAATTCACAGGATGTTAACAGGCAAGAACCTCTAACAACAATATGACTATCAAAGACATAATGACATTAGTCTCACTACCAGCGAGAATTTTCATATCTACAGTTGCATGTTTGAAAATTTGGATTCGTCCTACGAAATACAAGGTATTTACAGTATGAGCATGTGGTCACTCTGAAGTCTGAAGTCCAAAAGTTCTGGGTGGATACCAGCAAAATAAAAATAAGCTAACAAGATGTAGAGTTGAATTAATAAAAAAGAAAATTGAAAAATAAACATATGGATGAAAGTTTTAACTAAGTTACAGGACTAGAATGTAACATTTTCAGCCTCCTTAAAGAGTAACGATGACATATTACATTTACATGAAGATTTGACGTAAGACCTGTTCTCATTCTTAGAATAAGCCATATTTGAGAGCACAGTTGAATTGGGAATTGAAAACAAGTCGGTCCCAGTTATGGAATAGATAGCATGTCCACAAATTACACCAATCTTCTCCCTCTTTGTGACAAGAAGCATGTAATAAGGTCCTAGAAACTTTATAAACCCTGAAATCAATGACGAGACTGTGAGTCCTGCGTCAAAGAAGAATAGATTTAAGAAAAACAAAATGGTAACACTTTGTTAGAAGTTAATGACATACCAACAATACCATAACAAGTTGTCACAAACTTAAGCCCACCAGTAGACATATTTCCATCATCTATCCTCTTTAGCAATTCTTTGCAGTCAACTTCTGAATACGTTGTAGAGTCTTCAGTAATATCAAGCTCAAAAGGCTCTAATCTGCTAATCTTTAAGACTCTACGAACTGCTCCACTCTTGTCTTGTCCAATCATGTAAAAGTACTGTTTCAAAGCACATCTTATTTTTTGAGGTATATGATGAGACCAAAAGAGATGACCATCAAAATGAACAACATGGAAGTATCGCTACATTAAAAATCTGGTAAGAGATTGACTAGTTATTTTAGACCAGTTCTCTTCCATCCAGTTTAAAATCTAAATTTTGGACCTAATCATTCATATATATATATATATGACGATATGTTCATGACAAATAACATGTTCCGACAACATAGTTACACGTATGACAAAGATAGGGAGAGAGACTGGAATGCCAAATAAAATTGACGTGCGAATAAATAGCCAAGAGCATCGAGTGTTGCCAAAGAAAATGCACAGTTGGATACAAGATTATAATAAAGTAACTTCTGCATGCAAACAGGGAACGCAACAACCAATTGAATATGCAAAAAAAAAAAAAAAACCTAAGTTTTAAAAGGCGATACACGTATCAAGAATACTAAATATTCTTGTGATGTTTCCCGGAAGGTTCCAAGATAAAGTTTTTACTCGGACCACAAAAAACATTGATGACGCAAAGATGAATATCTTTAGTTAGTGGGCACGTACACAAGTCAAACACTTGTGTCCTACAACTCGACAAAATTATCTACAATTATTTCATCATCCAGAAAACCAATGCAAAAGGAATATCAAACCCTAGATAGAAAAACAAACATACATGTCAACATATAAACTTAATCACAATACATTAAAAACAATGCAATGAAACAAGCAACTAATATGACTGTAATCTAACAATGTAACTAGCAAACAAGCTAATACGACTGAAATCTAACAATGTAACTGGCAAACAAGCTACAAATGCCGATATATACCGAGTGAGTTCTGTAAAGGTTGAATTTCTTCAAATAAACAGGTCTCTCACTAGGCTTTGCAATATCCTCAACCTCCTCTATCTCCGACGCCATTTTGTGATCCCGAGGCTCGTACTCAGCAAGTCTGACAGCTAACAAAGAAAAGAGTAAAACAAGCTGTCAAAAACACGCAGAGCAAGCCCAAACCAAATATGCTGCAATCAATCATAACACATCACCAGCAAACAAGTCCTTCATTCAGAACTCAACCACATCAATATTCAATAGCAAAATTGATTTAAGAAACTACACAATGAGATTAAACAGGAACTTAAAATAAAAGCTAATAAATCAAAAACAAGTAACATCAAGACCATTTTGGTAACAAATGATACGATTTCAAGTAAAAACAATAAATTGTACTATTACATAGCATAAAAAAACAGCATTAAGTGAAAAGTATAGTGCATGTACATACAGAGAGATTGATTCGAGTTGGAGAATCGTGAATTGCTCGTTGCGAATGAGAAAATGATCGAGATTTCAGAGTGTTTGAAGCGAGAGGAGAGCACACAACTCACGATAGTCGACAGCCTCCACGGGAAATAAGCGAGAGAGAATTATTACAAATCCCTATTTATATTTCTTGGCCTATGACCCGAGTCAAGCTTGCCTTTATTTTGATTGTGATTTGTTTAGATGTTAATTTCACTTAATGATTCCCGATATTTAATTTGAGTTAATAATGGTGTTGTAGTTTTAGAGAGAATCGCAAATTGATTTGAGACATTAATTCACATTGATCATTATTTTCACGACAAGTGTTATAAATTTATTTTTTAATTTCAGTTAATGATTTGTGAGATTTAATTTGAGCTAACAATGACACTTGAAAAAAAGAGAGAGAGTTCGAAATTAATTTGAGACATTAATTCACATTGTTCATTATTGTCACGACCGGTGTCATCAATTCATTTTTCGGAACTTCTTCTTTCGTTTAAAATCAATAAAAACATATTAATAAATTAATTCTTGGTCGGGATATTTTGCTAACTAAAAATGCAACTGATGTTATACATATTTATTGAACCTTTAAAAATGTTTATAGAAAAACTTATTATAGTTGATTTTTACGTAATTTAATATTGTTTTAATAGTATATTTAAAAACGGTTTTATGTGGCCTGTAGTTTTTGATTCGAATTATACTTTTCGAGAAAGTAGTCTTACTATATTGTTGAATAAATTATTTTTCAATTTTTGCAGGATACTATCACAAATTTTACTATTAAACCACACCAAAATAATATTCTTTTTATATTATTATTCAACATATGCAATATTCAAAAATTGTTGAAACACTTATCTAATTAGTCGACATTTACTAAAAACAAGTTCTCTTATATTCTTTAATTCGATATAGATTTTTCTTTTTACGCACTAATATAGTCCCAAGGATATATATAAAGTTCGGGTAGTAATCCCAAAGTTTGCTCTTGCTTTGTGATGATTACGTTCGGGCTTCACACTCTTTTCATGAAGAGTGACGAGATGGATCCATATGCCTCCAAAATTCCATGCTAAAGTTATTGTGATAAGGATGGCAAACGTGACGCTTTATTTTCTATAAACAGAAATTCAATTTATTTTCGAGATGGGAGAAATGAACAAACTTTTTAAGAATTTTTATACCAAAAAAACACCTAGCTAGCATAATGAATCATAATATTGGTCTCTGTTGAATCGAAATCGACTTCCTTTTTAGCTTCGAATGAACTAGAGTAAATTACAAACTCAACTCACCACTACTCCATGGGTTTCATCTTTTGTAAAAGATCTGGTGACAGTAATTTTAGTTTTTCGATAATTGGAAAAAGACAATTATATAAAAATTCGATTGCGCAAAATCAACTTTACGGGCTCTTTTCATTTGCAAGCCCACTTTAATTGGAGGTGTTGCTTTTAAGTTTTTTATGGGCCTTTCTTTTGTATTGGACTCTGGACTTTTTCTTTCTTCTTTTTTGACAAATACTTGGGACTTCTCTACAGAACATTCGATATAATGTTTGAGTGGGTTCCTTGACACCTTCTGAACCCAAGTCCGGCCCAATTTTGTGTTGCTCCCGAGCTGGATATTAGAGAGATGTTAATCGTGGAGGGAACAGATTATTTTTATAATTCCTAATAAACTAACGAATGAACAAATATAATACAAAATTATGGGCGGAGAGTAGCTCAGTGGTAGAGTTATCCGTTTGTCGCTCTCAAAATTTGGGTTCGATTTACCTATATCGAATTTAATATAGAACAGATATTAAATCAAAAAAAAGATACAAAATTACTTTACATATAAAATATAAAATAACTAATAAATTATACTCTTTTAGTCCCTCTCATTATTGTCATTTTTTAACTCCTTGAAAGTTACGTTCACCATTTTTTATAAAAAATTCTATAAAATTTAAACATTAAACTTTATTCAAAATAAAGAAATTCCAAATAAGTCATCAAATTTTATGTGAGCCTTAAAATGTGTGCAAGCTCTCCTTTTCTCAATGTAAATAATTGAGAGGTATGGAGGGATATAATTTTATAAAATAATAAATCATAAATCATACTATTAATAGTTTCTCACCTTTCATTTTTGAAAGTTCTAATTTGACTCCGTTATTAAGAAACTTACGATCCCGATATTATCGGTAATTAAGATCAAGGATCCTGTAGATCTCGTTGGATTGGAGATCTTTAGTTACAAAATTTAGAGTCAAATTTTCTATGTATTGAAGTTGGGTTAGCTTTTCTTGACGGGTGAATTACATTTATCGCAAAGTTCTATTGTACAACTCCTGAGAGATCGTTAGACTTTTTTAACTCCTGAAAGAACGTTAGATTTCTATTGATATTACAGTATATGCTGCAGAATATAGTGTGATTTTTTTCCCGCTTGCAGGATACTGTAGAATGTTAAACTTCTAATGCAGAATGCAAACTTCTATTGTATAACGCCACAACGATTAATTTTGGTTTTTAGTTTTAATAGGTTAATTGAATTGCCAAACATAGATTAAAAAAATCTAAAATTGCTTTTACTATAATGAAATGGAAAGAGGGGAAGACGAAATGAAAAATTATATATAAAAAAATTGTGGAAAAAATAAGAAATTATGAGAATAATCACTAAATAGATATGAGCTACGCCTAAATTCCTATAATGATAGGATTGTAAAAAAACATAACGAAGAAATGGAATGCCCAAAACTCACAAAAATGGAATGCCCAAAACATGTGAGTTTTCCAAATCAAACCATTTAGAATGAAATGAGTGAAGGAATAAAAAATTTCAACATTCTGTCTAATCAATCTGAATTTGTAGTTGAAATTTCTTTCGATTCTCCTCTCATTTCATCCCATCCAATTTATCCAAATGAAGGCAACTTTAGGAGTCTAATTTTATTTACTTTCTTGCCAACTACAGCTGAGATTCATACCATCCATTTACTTACAATTAATACCACATTCTAGTGCACATAATTGCATTTTCCTACCAAATTATGTTTGCCCCCCTCTTGCATTTATAAAAGAAAAACTACCACTCGCAACATGAAAGATTACCAAACCTGCAAGAGATTAAACACAAGACACACCACTTGTAAGAGAATGGCTTATTAATGAAGATCCCAGTGATCCCCGTAGCTAAACCAGCTGGTAGCTGGACCTCATCCATCTGGCCATCATATAATAGATTTGTAATATTGGAGAATCTCAGCATCTCACACACAAGAGCAAAATGCTCTGTGATCTACGGAGAGACAATTCACAGTTGCCACAGAATAAACATGCTATAGAAAGGAAACAATATGAAAACCAAAATTTAGGAAAATAAAAAGCTTTTAGTCTCATAATCCACGGAAACAAAGGGAATACAAAGTCCTGATTCCCATGTCTCAACTCAAATAGACAATAGTTACTTATGTACTGTCTTCGAAACACATAATACCATTTCTACTACACAATTAGGACATGATTATTCGTCTTCTTGGTAGCAAGCCATACCTAAACGAAAACCAGAAAAGGACATTAATAAGGTAATTAGTCGATGCAAAGAAGAATAAAATTACCATATCTAAGTAAATCAACTTAATATACCAACATGTAGCTCGTCTACAGAGGCTTCTACCAGGGTACGAGAAGTTACTCAGAAAGCTTCACCCAGCATACAAGAAAGATCATCAAAAGCCCAAAGGTTCACTGAAGCTCCGCCATCTTGAGTTGCGTCTCCTCCACCAAGGAAGGCATCAACAGAATCATCCCAACTACTACCATCCATATAAGGTGTCTCGAAGAACTTCATCTCAGACTCAAAGCTAGTAAAATCTTGAGATTTCTCAGTACCTTCTTCACCAGACACCAAGTCGGCAGAGTTGGGCTTAAGTTTCTTGGCAGGTTTTGCATCTTTCAAGAATTGTGCTTCCTCACCTTCCAGAGTCGCAGAGAGGACAGAAGTAATTTCTGGAGTCTTTGATGAATGCTCTCCCCAACCAAAGTCTGAGTAATCAAAGGAGTTGCTTCCTTGATCAGAACTGAAAAGCTTGGCTGCACTATCAGATGAGTTCACTGGGTTAAGCCCAAATGTTCCAGTAATTGGATAAGCATCGACAAAACCATTAAGCTTAGGCATGGGTTTCTCTTCCACAAAACCTAAAGGGCTATAGTAGCCGCCATCTGGACGGTTGACTAAACTGGAGTTCTGGTACATAGCTGAGTGAGAGTTTGAGCTCTCTTTACGAATCACATCCTGGGGCTTTGGCTTAGAGATCCTCTTCATGGCAGCTGGAGCACCCTCATCGGGAAAATTCACTTTTGCCTTATTGCCCCTAATTCTTCTTGCCTCAGCATCATAAGCTCTGGCAGCTTCTTCAGCAGTGTTGTATGTTCCAAGCCAGACCCTAACGCCTTTCTGTGGATCACGTATCTCAGCAGCCCATTTGCCCCATGGGCGCTGCCTGATTCCTCGGTATTGATTTTTCCTCTTTCTCTTTGAGGATCCCTCAGCATCCTCATTGGTTTCCACAGACTTTATAGCATCAGAGCCTTAAAAAAGATGAAAAAAAAATAAAATAATTAACTTCCCCGCAGAGATGTCAATCTTAGCACAATTCACAACAGAACCTATCAATGCCACTAAATTAACACCGTATATGATGGCAAATTACTTGCTCACGAAAAGTTTATGCTAAAGAAAATATATTGTAGTTAAAGTTACAGATCAACATGAAATTAAACCCCCCCCCCCCCCCCCAAACACAAAAAAACCCGAACCCTTCAGGGACACCCCTTTCTTCTACGGTAAATTCAATCTGCATATATAACATAAAGTAGTAACAGATCCACAAAATTCACAAACAAGAATAAAACTAATCATTCAGGTATAGACAAGCCTTAAAAGGTAAAAAAAACTAACAAAAAAAACAACTTAATTCAGTCTTTCTGACACAGGAAAAGTAACATAATCAACACGAATTTTCTGTTTCAAGCAAGATCAAGGTACAAAAAAACACAATTACAATTTACAACTGATAGCTTTCGTGTAAAATAAAACCAATCCAAATCAATCAAGTATATGACTAGATCAAGCGTTAAAATCACAAACAATGGTTATAATCAAAGCAAAAAAGTGATTGAGAAGAAGATACCTTTAGTAGAGAAAGAGAGAGGCTTCAGAAGAATCTCATCGTCCTTGAAGCCTTGAAAATCAGCCTCGAAATCCTCGTCGAGATCAGTTATCAACGGCTTAGAGTAGTAATTGCTTCTAGTCTTGTCATTCTTCACGCGCGGATTCCAAAGCAGATCGGCGGCGTTGACTCGCCGGGCTGTACGGCTCGGCGGCACGAAGTCGGAGATGATTGCTCCACCACACATACCTCAGATCAATTATTGTAACGCAAGCAAAATGATTTAGAGCGAGAGCGAAGATGTATTGAGATGTTTTTACTTTTAAGTTATAATGAGATGGCTTTTCAGAAACTTCTGGGCTTTCATTTTATTATATGTCACGGGCAGCTGGACTGTAGTTTACTAATCGGGTCAAATGGGATTCTGCCCAGATTATCTGAGTCGAGTCGGGCAGCTGCATCAATTACGAGGTTCTAGTGCTTTTACGAAAGTACCCCTCGTTTTTTCTTTTGTACTCCGCCTGGACATTGTAGTACAATTTATATATTTTTTTAGTTTTTTATTTTTATTAGTAGTACGAGTTGTCTAGTACTGCATCTTATCTCTTCATTGTTTTTGTAACTTGTAGCACCTCAAAATTTATGCTTGGATTTATTCGTTCAAGAAATACTGACCGACTCATTTGTGATTTGTCTATCATTATTCTTTCATCCTAGGTATCTAATGGAAATTTAATTAAAAAGATAGTACCGTTAATTTTATTTTTGACTAATTTAATATAATTACATTATGATGGAAGAATTCAATCGGGACAAATCCATTCAAGATAAAAAACATGAGTTAAATAATTTATTATTTTATATTCGACTTGTCTAACATACTAAATTTGATGATTTTTCAATGTAATTAAATTATACATAATCAAGTGTTCAAAATTTAATCGAGATCGGACGTTCGGTAAACTCATAATATTATGAATAGCTTTTTGTGCAAAAATTGAGCTCATACGCTACCATTCCACTCCACATCATCTCGCGAGCTTTGCAAATCTCTTAACACAATTAATCATTCTCAACTGAAAAAAGCAACATAAAACAACTCATGATATTTTAATATATACTAAACTTTCACAAAAGTATACACTAGACAATCAAAACCAAGTCGAAAACAGATATCAAAAGAAAATCTGAAATTTGGGCTTTGTCTATAAATAGTTATACAAACAACATCAGTCACAAACTCTCACCAAAAACAATCAACAAAAAAATATCCCACCTAAATTTGATTTAACTAAAACAGTAACATATTACTATAATAATGTTTGTTTGGTAAAACATCACATACCCAACAACCTCATGTTTAGAAGTTAAATTTTGATTGATGCTTGTCTAGGCACAGGTTCAATGCATTGTGCATCACACCATTACCCATATTACCATGTGGTCAAAATTTGTTACTTTTGGAATTTTATGCCTAATGTCAACACTTTCACCAATCAAAGGTTCCATTAAAAAATACCCAGAAAAAAAAAAAAAAAAAAAACTGTTTACAAGTCGTTTTGGGTTTACTGAATCCAGCCGCGTATGCTAGGGTAGCAACCAGGTACAAAACAAACCCCAATCCCAAAATTACAATTTGGACTCCATGATCCAGCAATTTCAACTAATATTTGACAAATTTGGCAAAGCCCAAAACTATAGAAGCAAACTTAATCGTTTACAAATGAAGAAAAGAAATGTGTGCCGAATGAGATCTAGCTCGCGACCTACGGAGAACTGAGAAGGAACCACAATGCAACATGCACTTGTTATAACAGACTGAACAGAATTGGGGTTACAAATATAACTGAATGAGCTCGTCGCTAACAACTGATGGTGTTAGTACACCCAGATCTGTAAAAAGTAGAGTGAGATATTGAGGAGGTGTATAATCCCTTGCAGATGTTTCAACCTCAACTTTCGAAGGAATGGGCACCCCAAAATCAATTGGACGCAAGGCAGGGACCATGTCTTTCTGGTCCAGGGGATAGAGCCTAGCAAACTACAAATACCGAAACTCAGTTTTAGTTATAGTAAAAGCAAGATATATGAGCTTCAAATGTGCTATAGTGATATTCTTATTGAAAACCAAGTGAACAGCAAAGTCCATCAGATTCAGATTAAAAGTTAGCACATAAAGAGCAAATTTTTGTTGACCTACCTTGTAGCTTTCGGCAGCAACATAAACAGGCTTATTCATGCTTTTTGCCACCAACGCAATTTGGTAGGTTCCCATCATGTTAATAATACCACCACTTTCCACAACACCATCTGCTCCAACAAAGACCATATCAATTTCATCCATACTATACGCTACAGCTGAGTCAAGTAAAAGCTTCACGGGAACATCCAGCTTAGCTAGTTCATTGGACAATCTCAGTCCTGTCCTGTCTGGCCGTCCCTCTGCAATATAAATTATTTATATGTGACCACGTTATGTGATTTAACTTTCTGACAAACCAAGTGAACTACAAACACAATGACAGAGCAAATCGTTTAATCAATGGTATTGAATAGAGAATGTTATTTTCCTGTAAAACAAAAGAAACAATGGTAAAAGACTAAAAGGTTAGGTCCGCCATATCTACTGGACACACTTGTACAACCACCAATGGAACATGTTCTCAAAAAAAAAAAAAAACACACACACATTGATATATACATAATTACCACCTTGTAAATAGCATACAACACACACAAGGCAGGGGTGGGGTGTAGCCGCATCCAGCCCACCCTTGACTATTTAGAACATATGCATATTAGAATTAAAATCGATACTAGCTGTAGATAAGTTGGTAAAGTGCTTGTGATGCCCATCCACAGTTAAGAGCCCAATCCTTGTCTTGGTTTATATATTTTTTTGGTACGATTGAACAAAAGGATTATAAAAAACAGAAACTGTTATAGCCTAGAGGGGAGCAGTTTGTATCCCAATTTAAGGTCCTTGATTTTTATATCTTCCTGGATACGGGATAAAAGCTTCTCATTTTATTTTATTTGAAAAATAAAACAACATATCTAGAATTACATTCTTTTATTCTTTTATATGATCGCAGTGACAGCCCCTTTATTTAAGCTTTTTGAAATAATAATAGACAGAATGTCTATATTTTACTGTATATATTCTTTAATTCGTGCATCTATTTACGTATATAACGTTTAATAGTAAAAAAAAATCCATCACTGCAACTGCAGAGAAACACGCTTAATACAAGCCACAAGGAAGTTTTATTAAGAAAAAATGTTACGTAAAACTAATAGGAGGAACACATTGTATGGAAAGCATAGAATCTAATTGATGACTCTACTTGTAGCCATATCTCACAGCCTGACTTGCATAATTTGTTACTGACACACACACAGATGCATCTCTGTGTGTGTGTGAGTGTGTATATATTTGGGGCTGGGGGTGCAAGGAAAAAAACAAGTCAAAGCAAGCAGGTAGCACAATTAAGAAAGAAAATTAAACCCCCGAATTAAGTAAGATCCTATAAACAAAAAAAAAACTTAATTGTTTTTTTAATATTTTTTGTGTGCGAATGTAAGTTTCACATTTGGACCTTTTAAGTACTATTCATGTACGAGGCCTTCTTCAGAATCTATGAAGGGTAAAAACCTGTTGGACATATGCAATGTAAGTGAGGTAAAAAGAAATTAATAAATATAAACTACAAGTTCATGTTGAATTGCTGATCAGTTGACCATTACCACTTTACCAGTCCATTGACATGTATCAAAGATGAGTTTAACACAAACCTGTGCAAAAAACTCGAAAGAGTTTTCTACTTTCCGCTGCTGCCTTTAAAACTTCTAGCACCACTCTAGAAAAACCGTGCACCAAAATGGTGCAGCCATCGACTATAAAATCTTGACTAAGCATGGCAATTATTCTACGGGCCTGCAATATCATAGTTAAGAGTGTTACACTTTCTTTGTATATATGAATATACAATGCATTCATCAGTAACAAATAATAAATTGACGCCGGAGAAGCTTCATGCATCATGCTAACATAGTCTGCAAACCTTGTACGATATTTCTCCGAACTTCTCTGCACGTTCCAGGAGGCGTGATTTAGCTGAATTGAAATCCTCATATTCCAGAGCTGAAGTTCTGGTAACATAGCGCATGAACAAATCACAGCCAGCTGTCAAAGAGATGGATGTTGTGTCCCATGCCTATGATACACAAAGATGTATTTAGAGAATATTAACCGATTGGTAATTTGCAAAACAGTTGCTTAGAAAATCAAACAAAGTTATGATTAAAATATAATTATATATAATACTTAAAAGAGAAGAATGGGAAGGTATTGCGGTCGAAGCACCAACTTGGAGTCCTGGACTAACATATGGATGTCTGATTTATCAAGGCTTGTTCCTTAAGTCACAACACCTTTAAATATATGTACACCTCGAAGCTCCCCCTAATGATATAGAGGTAATTCTGCCATATGCAGCATATATGGAGAATACTGGTCCAGGGGTGTTCTTCGGTAGATACATGAGGTTAAAAGCTATCCTGTTATCTAAATGAGTATACAGTCAACTTATTATTGACAATTAAACTCCATAATTTTGTAATAGAAGCTTACATCAATTTACCATCAAAGTCATTATTCTCTATATTGAATATTGATTAACAACTAGCAATACATCTGTAAAAGACTTTACCGTCTACAGATTTATGTCGGTCATTCTATAACACAATACTCCCCAAAGAATGCATTTAGAACTTGAATTAAGTATCAGACGTATATCCACCAAAAGCTTTACATAACTTATAATCTTCATAACGAAATTTATAACCCACTCAGCATCTCATTAATATATCCCTACGTCCTCATAATTATAACTCCTGCACTCGTCAACAGAAGTCATTCCAATTGCTTGACTATGCATTCATCACATTAAGCTTTTCTAAGAAACCATAAACTAACAAAAAGGAATAACATAACAGCAGTCTACACAATGAATTAGCGAGGCAATGGAAGAGAACACAAATACGAATACCTTGAGCGAATCAGAAGCAGTTTTAAGCTCAATCTCCAGCTCCATCATAGTAGTCGCCTCACTCGAACTAATAACCTTAGCCAGGGCCCGAATCGCCGCAACCGCCTCCGCCAAATCAGGCTGTTTACGCCAATTGTTGAACTCATCGATCACGCTGAACGCCTTTCCAGAATCAAGCGAACTTTCAGATGTAACCTCCTCTTTCTCCGCTGCAGCCTGAGCCTGAGCGAGCCAATCGCTCGTGACCACGCCGTGATGAGCCGCCCTGGTCTGGTAGTAAGCAGAGATGTTGTTAGGGTTAGGGTTTTGAAGAGTGTCGGCCATGGACAGGGGAGGGGAGGTTATGAGACGGCTCTCTGGGCTCGACACGGCGTCGTCTTTGTCTGGTTTGTCGAGAATGAAAGATGCTGATCTCCACCACATTAATATAAATTTTCTGTAATTATGTATTTGTATAAATTTTACTACTGCACAATACGTAGGGAATAGAATAATTAGAACAGGTAATTCGATTCCAGTAGATTATCGTTCCGGCGATTGTTGATTTGATTGAGATTAAAGGGTGTTGAGTTTGTAAAATGGAGAGTTAAACTTGTATCAGTATAAACAGTTTCACAAGTTACGTTTTTGTGTCCAAATTGGTTTTGTGGACCGAGGGAAGTTGAAAAATGGCACTTACAATTACAATCGTGATCCAGCCCAATCAGAAATGACCCTTTTTTAAATCACGTGAATCTGACTTTAAAAAAAAGTGTTACATTATTTATATTTTAAAATGTTTTATAAGGATATTTCTCTCCTTGCAACATATTTTAAATGTAAACTTTTTCAAAGTTTTGTAAATTTAGTGTATAAGCTTAGGGTTTTATATCAAACGGGTCACCGTCAAAATATCTCATTTGCCCCACACATCTCATCGTAAACTCGTTTAAACCGCTATAGACTAAATAGAGTATATATCATTTTACACACATCATTATTTATACCTTTTATCTAATTATTTATCAAAAATTAACCGTTCTACTTTTTACTGCAAGATCACTTCGAGTACTTTCATAACTGTCTCTCGTATTTATCAAAATATTTTGGGGAATTTTAAAACATAACTACGCTGATCATATAAATATATATATATATATATTTATACACATTTTTTTTTAACCACGTAGCTATGTTGATATAGGAAATTACAAATTGTTTTGATATATATCAGAAACAATTATGAAATTACTCGTAGTGGGTTTGCACTTTACAGTAAAAGGTTAAAGAGTTAATTTTTTATAAGTGATTAAGTAAAGAGGTGTGAATAGTGACGTGAGTAAAATAATATATATTTTGTTCACATTAGCTTTAAATGAGTCCCTGATGAAATTACTGAGTCAAACGAGATATTTTGACGTAACGCCGGTGGTCAGTTTGATAAAAACCTATAAGCTAATATTAAAAATTAATTATGTATTTTTGATACTTTTGTAGCGATATGCTCGTGAATGTTGTTGAAAATGATCATGCCGGTAAAAAATGTTGTTACATAGATCACACAACTGTTTGATCAAATTTTAATATTAACATATTTTAAGTTACAATATAAAAACTGTGAGGTTTGATAAGTGCGATGGCTCCTCACAAAAGTATGGAAACAACTTTTAAACCAAAGTTTGGAAAGTTGTTTCTGGATCAACAAATAAATTTTTACCATATTTTCGGCAAAAATTAAATACTATACACTAGGTGTATTTGTCAGTTTGTTTAATTTGAGCATAAAATTATACTTCGTCCGTATCTATCATTTTTACACTATTTCTGTGTTGTTTGACACGCACTTTAATATGCATATAAAATATAATTTCATAATTTTTTTTTAAATTTTGTTTTCTTATAAATATTTAAACATTAAATTTTATTCTGAAGGAAAAAAGTTTAAAATAGTTTAGAAAATTATATAATAAGAGTTTTAAAATAAGTGTCCCGTTTCCGTCGTCCAAGATAAAGAACATATGGACTGGGAGGACAAAGGGAGTATGTTTTTAGTCATATATATTTTTATTTAATTATTTTAGTTTTTTTTATTTGAACAATCGTATAGTATTTAATGACATTAACAATATTTTATAGAAAAATTCAAATTAGGATTATACAATACAAAGAGTTTAAAATTTGTACCAGAAATTATCACCCTTCAACATATAAATATTTATTTATATTTTTGAGTCAAACTTAAAAATTATAAACCATAATTAAATCGTAATTGGAAAAGAGCGGAAGATGCGAAGGAGCAAAAATAATAATAAAAAAAAGAGTCCGAAGATGCAGGTATTTATGATGCATATCTTGTTTGTGACCGGATGCCAACAAATATAAATGGCGGATGACAGTGTCGCCGTTATGCATACACATCCGCACTTTGAAAAGTTACACATAATATAATACATACAAAAACCACAATATTCATAAACCGATACTAATTAAATAATAATATCTGGTGTATTTTCAACAAGATAGAAGACGAAAAAGGAGTTGATTGATTCCGTTGATGCGCCAGGGCTGCATGTGTTTGTGCTTAATCTTTCTGTGATTCACATACGAACCTATACACACAGATACACACATACATACAGGTATCTTTTCCTGTTGTCGTGCAGCGAATCTATCGGGACTTGTGCCCTAATTGTTTATTTCATCCTGATCTTATTTCTTCTAGTTGTAAGTCGCACAGCTCTCTTGCGTCACGCTCTTGTACTTATTTGAATAATTATTATTGTGTTATAACTTTTTAATTCGTCGATTCTAGTTGATTTCATGCTGGTTAGTTTTGCTTCAATTAGATTTACAGAATTGAGGGAAGAATCGGCTAGGATTCAGTTTGTGTTGATCCCTTGTGTGACTACCAAGCTGTCTCTGTCTCGATTTTTTGTTTTGCTTTGCTTTGGATTTAATTTAATTAAGAGAAGAGATTTGTGTGAGTGGTGGTTTCTGGATAATGATTTATTGCTAAATTTAGATTTTAGGTTGAATTTGACAAGTTTTTGATGTTTATCTGTGTTATTAAGAATCATAAGATTCGTTACTGTAGCTGTTGCTGATGGTTTGTACTGCTTGACGATATATTTTCTGTTTATATGGTTTGGAAGGAGTGGGGTATATTCGTGTGCTTATATCGAATTCGTTTGTTTCCTAATTGGAACATTTCTGTTAAATTCTGTTTAGGGAATCGGACTGCATACGACGCTTGTCAAATGAGCATTGCACAATGAACAAGACAAGGGTATTGATAGTCCATGGATGCATCGGACAGGTTTTTTTGTGACATTGTAGGCTTATGCAAATCGTGGATCACTTGGGGGTCTGAACCAACTAATGTGTCAAGGGACTTCTGGATGCCCGATCATATCTGTAGGGTCTGCTACGACTGTGACAATCAGTTTACGTTGTTTAATAGAAGGCACCACTGTCGACTTTGCGGCCGGGTTTTTTGTGGGGGCTGTACGGCCAATTGGGTCCCTTCATCATCTAGCGAATCAAAAACATCTATTGAAGAGTGGGATAAGATCAGGGTCTGCAATTACTGTTTCAAGCAATGGGAGCAAGGTTTAGCAGCTACTGCTAACAATGAGATCCAGGTCACCAGCCTGGATCTTAGCTCCTCACCGTCAGCTACCAGTTTCATTAGTACTAAATCTAATCGCACTGTTGACAGTAGCAATACCACACTCATATCTGTTCAACAATCTGTTGACTCTTACATACTGAATACCTGGCCTTCTGAAATTAGTATGCAAAAATCAGCAGAGATGGAAAAAACTGCAGAAGCAGAAGGTGTAATATCTCCAAGGAGGACCAATAAGTGTGCTACAGATGGAATTGAATCGTCTCCAAAGCCACTTGAGCATTGCATGAACAGGTTCAAATTATAGCTTGTTTCACCGTGCACACATCATTCTACACTTTATCTGTCTCACAAATTGCATAACTATATAATCTTACGCCCCCCTACACGACTTCAGAGATATATAGATTATGTCTGTTAGCTAACATGTGGAACTTTATGTGGAGTTAGAGAGAGATGGTTGGACTTAGGAAATATGGGAGGAGGTGATGACGATGATATTTTATTCTTAGGCAAGGTGTTAAGGGCCTTTAATGTTTGTGCCATTGTCCTAGTTCAGTTATGTGATTTTGGGCCAGTAGGAGACATGCTAGATTCAGGGTTCCCATATGAAGACAGTTACATCTACTCAGATCTTAGTCGTCCCATACGAATAATTGCGAGATCACTAAAATAGTTATATAAAAATTATAAATTGTCTAAGAAATAGTAATAGAGGTGCTTGGCAAATATTTAGCGTCACAAATTAAAAATGATACATTGCTTACCTTATTTACTATCCCACAAACTAATAATGGTTGCATAGGAGCTGTTACTCTTGGAGTTTAGTTCAATACTGACATAAATGTCTTCAGAATTTCAATTAGGCTTTATATGAATATGTGCTGAAATGAAATCGTTTTTCAATATCAGCATCATGATGTTTCATGCGGGTAAGATATGTTACTCACACTGACACATGTTCTTAAGCTACAGTGGTTGTTTTCTGTGAAGTAAATGTCCTTGGTTCCTTGCATCTGTATAAATAGTTTATTGATGAAATAAATCCATGCGTATGCTTATATTTGAATTGAGTTTTATAAGATCTTAATTAGAGTGTTTATTAGCATGCAATTTTTGTTTAAACATTCTATGTACTACTATCTGGTTTACAATAAGTCTTTCAAAACTGAAATAGGATAGCAAACCACGATGGTGCATCCAAAATAAAAAGAAGTGCACTTAAGGAAATTGCTAATAGCTCTTCAGATAGGTGTTTGATGACCTGTTTGTAAGGGGGCCAAATGAATTTTTTACAAAAGATTAAAGTGAACTTGGGTTTGGTTGATATCACCTTGCATGCATGATTATCTAAAGGGTCAAACTTATTTTACAGCTAATGCACAGGCCACAGCTATAGTCGTATTATCCAAGTCATGGTCAGAGGAACATGTTCAGCTTGCTTTAAGGGTATCTAACTTAGTAGTTGGTATAAAGCTCACTCACTTTTTCGTGTTGATGTGGCATACTTACTTTTAATTCTACTTCTTACATTTATTTTTCTCTTAGACACCCTTGCAAATAGTTTGTTAGTTTAATGCTGCAAAAGGGGCATTAAATTAATGCTCTTGTTTGCCGTAAGGCCTAAACCTTATGTTTGTAGTAAATCATTTCAAAATAATTTTGCTTATATATTATTTGTTTTCAGGAGTGATGATGACGACCATGAAGAATTTGGAGTTCATTCGCGACGTTCCAAAACAGGGGATTACCCTACTGTTGGTGAATATTATAGCCAAATTCAGTTTGATGACGTTGGCCGTAATTATATATCAAACAAAGTTCATCCAGATGGAGAGGATACTAAAACAAAAACTCTTAGCCGCTCCTCTTTAAGTAATAGTTTTGATTATCGGGATTCTGAGGGAGCACAAGAAGTGAAAAAAGGCGAACATGATAATGTTGATGGATGTGAGGCACCTTCCTCATTATATGCTGCTGAAAGTGTGGAGTATGAACCAGTTGATTTTGAAAATAATGGAATTCTTTGGCTTCCCCCTGAACCAGAAGATGAAGAAGACGAGAAGGAAGCTTTTCTATATGACGATGACGATGGTGGAGGAGATGCTACGGGAGAGTGGGGCTATTTTCGTTCTTCTAGTAGTTTTGGAAGTGGGGAATTTCGAAACCGACAAAAATCGAATGAGGAGCACAAGAAGGTCATGAAAAATGTTGTTGATGGGCACTTTAGGGCTTTAGTAGCTCAGCTTTTGCAGGTTGAGAATCTTCCTATGGGCGAGGTAGATGAAAAAGAGAATTGGCTGGAAATCATTTCATCACTTTCGTGGGAGGCTGCGTCAATTTTAAAGCCAGACATGAGCATAAGTGCTGGAATGGACCCAGGAGGATATGTAAAGATAAAGTGTTTGGCTTCTGGTTATCGCAATGAGAGGTATTGTCATCAACTTACAAACTAGCTTGCTCTAATTAAAATGCAATAGATTGCTGCAAGCCTAGAGCATGGGTTCAGGAGGGGAGGGGGGGGGGGGGGGGGGGGGGGGGGCGCAATCAGGTTGTTTAATTTTAATTTTTGGGGTAGACCATTTGCAGGATCACATTGTTGTATCAGATTCTTTCATTTTCAATTTGTTTTGGAGGTTTTGATTATATACTTTTGGGAGAATATAATGAGCTGGAGGTTAATAAATTTGATAAAATCTGGCACTGTCGTGCAGTAAGACAGAAGCATTTAAGAGCGTTCTTTAAATTTGAATGTTTTTTGTTTTTCTTTCTTTTATTTTATTAATTTGATTTGATTTTTTATCATTATCAAGGCATTATGTTTAACGGCATTGTTCACACTTCACACAAGTGTCACAATCATGGGTTTTTGCAGTAGGGAATTTTTTATATTAAATTGTGTTCTGTCGTATAAAAATTGTTTTTATTGGTTTAACTTATTTAGTTAGACTAGTTTTGTAATCTTACAGTTGACATTGTCTAATATGGAACCTTGCAATTCTAGTTGTTTTTTAAATTTTACCATTCTTTATTTTTTTATTCTTACGATGCTTTTGTTTCTATTTGTTTTAGTATGGTTGTAAAGGGAGTAGTTTGCAAGAAAAATGTTGCCAACCGAAGAATGACATCAAAAATAGAGAAACCTCGATTGCTTATTCTCGGCGGGGCTCTAGAGTACCAGCGGGTTCCAAACCTATTGTCGAGTTTCGAGACCCTGTTGCAGCAGGTTAGGAATTACTTTTGCAATTTCTTAACTTTTCCTGCTTGCGTTGTAATTTTTAAGTTCTTGCTGTGCCATTGTGTTATATCATATATTTGTTCAGGAAAAAGATCATCTGAAAATGGCTGTTGCTAAGATTGATGCACACAAACCTGATGTTCTTTTGGTTGAGAAATCAGTTACAAGATATGCACAAGAATACCTCCTAGAGAAAAACATATCAGTTGTCCTCAATGTAAAAAGGCCGCTTCTGGAACGTATAGCACGTTGCACAGGTGGTCAGATAGTATCGTCAATCGATCATCTCTCATCATTGAAGTTGGGATACTGTGATAATTTTCACGTTGACAAGTTCTTAGAAGAGCATGGTACTGCAGAGCACAGTGCGAAAAAGTTGGTGAAAACATTGATGTATTTTGAAGGATGTCCAAAGCCTTTCGGTTGCACTGTGAGTTCTAAATAACTTAGTCTAAAGTAGGGAATTATGTCGTGTTTAGTGCCATAGAGTTGAAAGTTTGATTAATGTTATATGGTTTGCAAAGTTTTGGGACAGTCGCTCTGTTGTTTCTGTAAATATGCTTGAGGCTGCTCTAATTTCTCAAAACATTTTGTGGTCAATCAAAGATGAAAAACTATCTCCATAGTGGGTAAAAATGGTAAATATTAAATGTCTTATTCTGCATTAACAAAAGTCTAGTTGATAATCTTAATAATGTTGAGTGCTTTAGGCCTTTGATTGAGTAGACTTGCAAATTTACGATGGAGTTCTTACCTTTTTTCCCAGATATTACTTAGAGGTGCCAGTGTGGACGAGTTGAAGAAAGTCAAACATGTGGTCCAGTATGGAGTTTTTGCAGCTTATCACTTGGCTTTAGAAACGTCTTTTCTTGCTGATGAAGGCGCCTCCTTGCCTGAACTTCCCCTGAATACTCCATTGAATGTTGCGCTTCCAGATAAATCATCAAGTATAGATAGGTCTATCTCAACCATTCCTGGGTTCTCTGCTGTTTCTAATGAAAAAACTGAGGGACCACAATCATGTGATGCACCACAGAGGTCAAATAGTGTTCCGAACTCCAGTCCGGTCCCACAGAGCACTATGCCAACTGTTTCAAATGATCAAAGCTCGCAGTACACAAGTTTGACTTCAAATTGTGCTACCTCTGCTGCTTCTCTCTCAACCATCTCCTGTGCTCCTGTGATTACAAATTCTATTGCCTGCGACCCATGCCTTTCCCATGCATCAGCCGAGAATACAATCATGGATTTAAAAGATTCTTCTGAGGGAAAGTCATCTGTAGCTAACAATGATTCATTAATTGTAGGGGATTGTCATCCTGATAACTCTTTTCCATTACAAGAAGTAGTAAAACACGGTTTTGAAGTCAATGACTCTCCGAGTGAAAGCACTGTAGATGAAAATCAAAATTCATTTCCTTTTCAGCGAGATGTTAAGAATGTCCTCGAGGAACAAAATTCTTTGAAGGAAGAGTTTCCAGCCTCACCTTCAGACCATCAGAGCATATTGGTTTCTTTATCATCCCGATGTGTGTGGAAGGGAACTGTTTGTGAAAGGTCTCATCTGTTTCGAATCAAATACTATGGTAACTTCGATAAGCCTTTGGGGCGCTTTCTCCGGGACAATCTTTTTGACCAGGTTATTTCTCTTTTCTGTGCTTCTACGTCTGTGGATATGCTGCATGCATGTCATTTTGTAATGTATGTTCTTATTGTTGTAAGATCTGATTGGCTAAAATTGAAATTAAGGAAATCTTAATTGTTTGTCAGAGTTACAGATGCGGTTCATGTGAGATGCCATCAGAAGCACATGTTCATTGTTATACGCATAGGCAAGGCACTCTTACCATATCTGTGAAGAAGTTGCCAGAATATCCATTACCGGGTGAAAAGGAAGGAAAGATCTGGATGTGGCATAGATGCTTGAGGTGTCCACGGACGAATGGTTTTCCCCCAGCAACTCCAAGAATAGTGATGTCTGATGCTGCTTGGGGTTTGTCATTTGGCAAATTTTTGGAGCTAAGTTTTTCCAATCATGCAGCAGCTAGTAGAGTAGCTAACTGTGGCCACTCCTTACATCGTGATTGCCTTCGCTTCTATGGGTACGTCTCTTAATTTGATTTAAACTTTAACAACCATGGAGTATCAAAATACAAATAGTGTTGTTGTATATAATATCAGTTTTGAACTTTTGATGGCAGGTTTATAGATTTAAAGCCAAAATAAGTAAGAAATGAATGCTAACGCGGCTTACTGACACAAGTTCAGTTTATTTAACAGTTTATCTGATATAATAAATGACTTTACTTTATCAGTTAAGGATATACCGTATACGACTACCTGGACATTAAAACTCTTTATTATCAGAAAGAACCAAATTCTTTGAAATCTGAGTTCTTTTTTCTCTTCAAGGGTTTCCCACCATATTTATATCATAACAAGTGATGTTAGCTGTAATGTGATGTTGAAAGTATGTTTTTAATATTTATATTTTATATTGCTATCACATCTTAATATGCGCCACTATATCCTATACCAGAGGAAAATAGAAAGTCCTGCGACTTTATGCATGCTTATATTTTTCTTTGTCATTTAATTTTTCTTCCCATTTAGTGAAGTTATATTACCTATTAGTTTTGTTTATTTCTTTAGTTCTGTATAAAGATCTCTGACATAATTCTTCTGACGCGTGCAGATATGCGAATATGGTTGCTTGCTTTCGTTATGCGTCAATCGATGTTCACTCAGTCTACCTCCCCCCTTCTAAACTTGACTTTAATTTTGATAATCAGTATTGGATACAAAGAGAACTGGACGAGGTAGAATCATAATCACCTTTGGAATTTTCGATGTTTCCTTTTTACTAGTAATGTAATTTTATTCATTCATATGAAACAGGTGATCGATCGGGCTGAGCTTTTGTTTTCCGAAGTACTTAATTCTCTTCGTCAGATTTTGGAGAGAAAACCTGGCACAGGTTCCCTTAATAGCAGCATGAAGAATCATGAATTAAGACGCTGTTTAGTTGATTTAGAAGGAATGGTGCACAAAGAAAAGTCTGAATTTGAGGTGAGTTGCTCGACTGTCTCATTATGCTTTCTTATATATGTTGCTGCCTCCATGTACTTTACGAAGGAAAAAAATAATTAAATGATTCAATGAAGATGCTTAATTGCTTAGTAATAGTGAATAAGTTCATTTTTATCATAATCACAGTTCATATATAATCTTACATCACTATAGAATGTTACCCTGACATAATTACATGTTCTAAAGTATTGTGTATAGGAAGTTGTGGACGTTCCTTACTCTTGGCATGAAACCAATTGCTACTCTGTTTATTTGTATTGATGGTTTGCTTAACATATTTGTAGGAAATAGTTCAGAAATTTTCGGACAAGAATTCTCAAAAAAGGGAAACTGCCATTGATATTTTTGAGATTAATCGTTTGCGGAGGCAGCTACTTTTTCAATCTTACATGTGGGACCATCGGCTGGTGTATGCAGCTAGTTTAGATGCCAAGAGTTTTCAAAATGATATGTGCGACTCCACTACCGAAGATAAGGAGGGATTCATGTTTGCTAATGAGAAGCTTGTAGATATGAATAAACCTGTGATATCACACAAGGATTTAGTTGATTGTGAGTCAAACCTCTTGGACTCAAAACTAGATCAAATTCGTAATCAGGAAGACAGATGTTTAAGCCCTCAAGAGACAGAAACTGACAAACAAGGAACTGACAAATGTCTAGATTTGAGTCGCGAAAAAGAAAGCGAGGCTAAGCTTTCCAGTATAAATATTTGTGATGACTCCAGTTCAGCTGTTAGTGGGGACGTGTTGTATGGGCAGGTTTCTATTATACCAAGTCTGTCTGATACTCTTGATGCAGCATGGACTGGTAATAACCACCCTGGACTCGGAACACCAACAAATCATTTAGATATTTCAGGTACCAGGTCTGTGGCGGAAAAATCTAACTTTAAAGAACAAGCTGAAGATCGAAGTGGATCCAGGATTTCTAGAATGCTTCCTTTGGCATCCAGCAAAAACTCCGACAATTTGGAAGACTCAGTCAGTTGGTTGGGATTGCCGTTTGTCAACTTCTACCGTTCATTGAGTAAGAACATTCTAGGGAGTGCTCAGAAATTAGGGACACTAAATGAGTATAATCCAGTGTACGTTTCATCATTTCGTGAATCAGAAATTCAAAATGGAGCCAGGTTACTTATGCCTGTGGGTGCTAATGACACTGTGATCCCAGTATATGATGATGAACCTACCAGTATCATATCTTATGCTCTGCTTTCGTCTGATTACGCAGCCCAACTGTCTGATGGTCCACGACAAAGAGATGGTGCAGAATCTACTCATATGCAATCCTTTGATTCATCGAGTTTCCTATCCTTCTACTCCGCTGATGAAACCCTGGAATCTTATAGGAGTCTTGGATCTGCAGATGAAGGCATTTTATCCTTGTCTGGGTCTCGTAGTTCTCTGGTTTTGGATCCCTTGTCATACACAAAGGCTTTTCATGCTAGAGTTTCTTTCGGAGATGATGGGCCTCTTGGTAAGGTAAAATATAGAGTGACTTGTTATTATGCAAAGCGCTTCGAAGGTTTGAGAAAATTATGTTGTCCCTCTGAAATTGATTACATAAGATCCTTAAGCCGTTGTAAGAAGTGGGGGGCTCAAGGTGGCAAGAGCAATGTGTTTTTCGCGAAAACATTGGATGATAGGTTCATAATCAAGCAGGTCACGAAGACAGAGTTGGAATCGTTTATACAGTTTGGCCCCGAATATTTCAAGTACCTATCGGAATCAATTGTCACAAGAAGCCCTACATGCCTGGCAAAGGTATTGGGCATATATCAGGTATTACAAGTTTTTGAGGTGTTACTAAAGCTATCTGAACATCATAATAACTGATAAATATCAAAACAATTCAACTATTGTGACTTCCTTTAGATTTTTCTTTTGTATGATTGAATTTTTTTACTTTCTATTTAGGTATTCATTTTCCAGAGATGTTCTGTTAAGTTGGATATTTTTATGAATAAAAAACTGGATTGATATCATCTAGTTTGTTGTTGAATGTTTATAGCTTTTTATTTGTAAATATGTACAGTACTTTTTGGGTCCTCTGAATCAATTACAGTCCTATTCTTGTATGTAGGGAATTTATTGTACATTCTTTCTCGAGTAGACCTCAATGGTTTGTAGGTCCTGCACATTATGTAAACTTACAAACAGCAACATTGATTACTTGAAAAGATTAACATATCTACCAAAGTATAAACAAGCACAAGTTTAGGTGTTAACTAAACAGTTGCATCTGTGTAGAATCAGGCGTGCACGCACACACACACACACACACAGAGGGAGGGAGATCTGTTTCTTGTTTAGGTAATTTAGGATCTACGGGTACATTCCTTCAAAATCTAAAGTATTTTTTTTTTCTATCTTAAGGTAACATCGAAGCACCTCAGAGGAGGGAAGGAAATAAAAATGGATGTTCTTGTTATGGAGAATCTTTTGTTTGGAAGAAGCTTGGCAAGGCTATATGATCTGAAAGGATCTACAAGATCTCGGTACAATCCAGACTGTAGTGGCAGTAATAAGGTTTTACTAGATCAGAACTTGATTGAAGCAATGCCAACATCCCCTATATTTGTTGGAAACAAGGCTAAACGATTGTTGGAAAGAGCTGTTTGGAATGACACAGCTTTCCTTGCGGTAAGTTTATGATAGTTCCTAGTAATTTATTAAAATTTCACGAGTGCAACTTTTATTGGGCATTCCATTTATGCAAAATACCATTATGTTGTCATGTGTATATATATTAGTGAGAACCGACAGGCTTTTACTATATTAGCTATAATGTTGATCTTCTATTATAAAGCATTAATACACTGAAGTGATAGGTATATGTCCTTTTTCATTGTTTAAATGACTTGTAGGCATGTTACTTACAGCTGAGGTATGTCTTTTGAAATGATATTGAGAGTAGATGTAAACCAGTTTTCTTGTACAATGCGCAAGTTTGGACTATTAAGTTATCAACAAGTCCTGTTTTTAAACAGTAAATTAAGGTTGATGGCCACCGTAGTTCTTATTTGGATAAAGGGTGTATGACAATGGTTTTTGAGCCAGTCACAGTTTTCTGCGGATAAAATTGAGTGCTAGATTACATTTTTAACTGTAACGATTGTTCAATGTTCAAAACATTTAGCGGGTTTGGTAGTAATTTGGAATCCAAGTCCCCGGACCGGCTTCCGAATTTTGTATTGTCATTTCTTGATAAGTCATTCTTTCTGGCGTCTTCAGTACAGTTAATTCCTGTTTCCTTATTTCAGTATCATATGCTCTCTTTGCAGTCTATAGATGTAATGGACTATTCTTTGCTTGTCGGAGTGGATGAAGAGAAACATGAACTTGTACTTGGAATCATTGACTTCATGAGGCAGTACACTTGGGACAAGCATTTGGAAACATGGGTGAAGACTACTGGCATCCTTGGTGGACCGAAAAATGCTTCTCCAACAGTAATTTCACCTAAACAATACAAGAAAAGGTTCAGGAAAGCAATGACCATGTATTTTTTGATGGTCCCCGATCAGTGGTCACCGCCAACTATCATACCTAGTAGGTCTCAAAGTGATCTGGGTGAAGAGACTACTCAAGGCGCAACCTATGCTGAGTGATCCTGCAGAATATGTTGTGCTTGTACATTCATATCTTTATACATATATATGTTCAGAGTTCATTCTGTCTATTCCCCAGTTCATATATACCCTTTCTATATTTTCCCTGCCCCATATGTCATATTTTTTAGATGGCAGTTCCTTTTGTTAGAAGATGCAGGTGTTCTCCTAGGCCCGACAATTCCTTTGGGATCCTAAGTATATGATTCTCCCCCCTCCCCACCCCAGATTTTGTTATCCTGTTTCTCATGTAAGTTTAACAATCCGATTGTGTATATGGATTATGATGGTGCTATGCATTAGCATGTTTGGAAAAGCAGCGTGCTTTGTTTACTTGAGTGAGTTTTTGTTGGATTAGAGTGTCAATTAAACACATTGTTTCATAATTTAAGTGTGTGTATAGTGTATACATCAAAGTCCCTTATCAAATGCTCTGATCAAACAAAATTCTACTTGTACAAGTGCAACAGTTTCAGTATTACAAATTCGCCACTTATTTACGAAATGGAGCACCGAGAAGGTAAAAGTGCCTCCCTGTTTCACATTTGATGTTATTCTAGCTTTAGAAGTGGAAGCAAACAGTCTAGTCTTTTACATTTGTACAGTTTAGAATCAATTCTTGTCAATGTTGGCACTCGTAGCTATAAGCAGTAGTATTTAGTTAGCAGAAAGCTACGGAGAATCCACGGTAGTCGAATACCGGGCGGCGGCAACATTTTCCTTGTCGGCAGCCACTTTCAGCCAACTCCGTTGTAACATATCGATGATCTTCGTATCTCTGTTTGGGGAGTCAAAATTAAACAATGTTACGGTAAATACTTGAAATAGCTTTGCAGATGTTTTTTAATGTTCGTGTACATACCCATAAGTATTACAGGCCAATCTTGCCAACTGTTGGTGGTTCAGTCGAGGACCTTCGTCATATCCTTCGCAGATCATATCTCCGTTTTCATCCGTATGGCAAATAATACCGTTGCAAGGATCTTCGTAAACCTACAAAGATTACACAGTTGATTAGGCGCGCGCACACAAACACGAGACGTGCAGCAAGGAGAAGAGAGGAAGAAACTAACTATGTCTATGTTGTTGAAGGATGAGTTGATCCGAAGCAGCAGGGGCGTTTGGTGCTGAGTCTGCGGTTTCGTAAACATGAGCAGTCTGCTAAACGGCTTCTTGAGCTCAACACGTTTCGGCTTCGGTTTCGGCATGATCATGAAAGTGGAAGGCGAGGAGGAGGAGCATCTCATTGCCATCATCGAAATTTTGTAGAGAAAATGTTAGGTACTAGTCCTGCTCATCTCTTCTTAATAAACTCAACTCATCCTATTATTAAAATGCTAATCATGCCATCATAGTGCACTCTAATCACATATAATAATAGCGTACATACAATTATACACAAACGCGAAGTCACAAACAGGTGGAGTTTAATGGGGTCCATGCTGCTTATCTTCTAACTGTTGTTGAGCCAACTCTGATCAGCAACCGTCTACTCACTTATTATCATTATATTCGTGGCTGAGATGTGATCTGTTCTCGTTAAGTCATGACATCAACAAGGCATTTTGGGCAATTATTGATTCTAATGTCCCCTCACAACCTGTCTCTTAAGCTTAATAGCTTATTGTTAATACAAAAATTAAGAGAGATTAGGCAGGGCTCTTGAGGGTAAACGATCTTGTGGTTAGTAATTTAAAACTTGTCAGACACCACTAATTGTGATTATATTAACATTATCCTCTGCGTTCTCCCCCTAAACAATATTTGATTAGTGGTGATATGATTAGTTCGAACACATCTACTTAACTGCTTATATAACACACAGACAGAGACATTCTTGACTTTGTGGGCTCTGCTCATATTTTATACTTAACTGTCATCTAGGATTTCTTATCGACTTAGAGCATCTCCGATAGTCACCTAACACACTCTTAAATATAGTATAAATTATTGGCTCTTGGTTATAAAAATGGGTTTAACTCCAACAATACTCCTTATATTCACTTCTTACTTTGTTTTATATTATTAAAAGTAAATTATGTACAAAAAAGTACAAAAGAAAGTGGATGGAGAGAGAATGTGTGCTCACAAGTTTGTTATAAAATAAGAGCATCTCCAAGAGCCTCCTTGTTGACTCTTAAACATAATATAAAAAATGTGGCTCTTAGTAATTTAGGACAAAGTTAAGAGTGTAAACTCCAACAATACTCTCTACATCTCTTCTCTATTTCATATTTTATTCATATATTGGGCTCCACTACAACAAAAGAGAGTGAAAGATGGAGGTGAATTGGAGGGAAAGATTTTTTTATTGTAAAAAAATAAGTTAGGAGCCATGTGGTGGCTCTTAACTTTGAGGAGAGAGGAGAGAGAAACAAGAGGCTCTTAAGATTTAAGAGCCACTTAAGAGTCTCTTGGAGCAACATTTTTCCTCTCCCTCCTCAAATCTCAAGTTAGGAGCCTAAATGAAGAGCCTCTTGGAGATGCTCTAATAGTTAAGAGTGGCTAGTAGCTCTTAAAGTGAGGAGAGAGAGGAGAAATTTAGTAAATTTAAGAGCAACTAAGAGCCTATTGCAGCAAGCAAAAATGACATTCTCCTTAAACTTCAATTTAGGAGACATTATAAAGAGGCTATTGGAGATACTCTTACTGTGGTTTCTTTAAAAATCATGGACTCATCTGTACAAAATTCAATCAAATAGTGGTAATCGGTGCTATTCTTAAAAGACAGGGAGGGTGTTTGGCTCCCGAAATACACGTCCTTATTACGTGTACAGTTTTGTTTCATAGTTTCAATATTTCGATAAATTTTGACTAACGTTAATAGATTGTTTCTTGAACTGTTTGGAAACGGTCTTGTTCAAAACTTATGTGCTAAAAAAATTGTCCGTAAAAAATGTGTTATTTTTAGATAACACTTAGTAATTTTCTTTATATTTATAAATTCTTAATTATAACTAGAATTTATTTTTGATGTGGTCTATTTGATTATAAAATATGTAATATTTTCCTTAAAATTTAAAAAATAAATTTCTGCAAAACATAAAAAAAAACCTGTTTTTTGTAAAAGAAAACCGTTAGTTAAGTCGAGGAATGAGAAAATCATATTGATAACTAACAAACATGAATCCCTAAATCTTTACATTATTGATTACCCCAATGCCGGTATGGTTTTCTATCAGTAGTTTATTTTATACTTTTACTTGTAAAATATAATTATAAGAAAAAATATTTGAATTTATTAATATTGATATCAAGTTGACAATATAAAAGAAAAAGTCATAATTAATTGCATTTTCACTAAAAATTCGTGTGTACTCAATATGCCGTAGAAGCTGAGGTACCCTCCACCGTTGATAGTCGATGGTCCTGGCCTGAGTTTTGTTAAATAAGATAAAATATTAATTCTATTATGAAATATATTGATTATACCCTCTTCAAAATTTTGGCCAAACAAATTTAATATCATATATTTTATATTAAAATATCTTAAATAATTTAGTGAGGATACACATTTCATTTGGATAGCTCAGTTTTTGCAATAATAATTATAATAATATTCTTTTTTGCAAAAACACTAAAAAGCATTAAAAAAAGTTCCATGTACACTTTATATAATATAATTATATAAATATATAAAGAAAACATACCAGGCCCTTGGGTTCAATATACAAGCAGTCCAAAGTCCAAATACAGAAACAAGACCTACATGAAAACGTAACAGGCCCAAACGAAAGCCCGATTGGGTTCAAGCGAAAACGAAGGGTTTTGCTTTTCCGGCGCAACGAAAGAGAGAAACGAGAGGCCGTTGGTTACAAATTGGCGGGGCGGAAGTAGAGATTGAAACAATCATCATCTTCATATCACAAGCTTGTAAGTAAGCGTTTTAATTAATATATTCTTCTTATGCTCGCTGTTTCTTCGCTTTTAATGATACACTAATTTCAACTTAAAACACACTAAACATATATGATTAGTAATTTATTTTAGATTTGAATTAAGTTTGTTTCTGTTGGTTCAGTTGTGTTGTATGAATTGTATTTCCATTTGCTTGCTCTGTAGTATTGCAATACTGTAACACCGGAGGTTTATTGTTTTCATTTATGACTTGTTTGTGTCGCATCTTACTAGTTTATATTGAAATTTGAAACTGTGTTCGTTGCGAGTTTTGGAGCTGAATTAGGCTGAATTTTGATTAGTTTTAGGAATACGCGGGGATTCTTTGGTAGGTTTGAAGTATTTGAGTCTTGGATAGGGGATACCGGTGTTTGAAGTAGCATTGCGTAATGGCTGGGGAATATAGTTCACGTAATCATCAAGGAAAAAAGAGAGGAAGGAACGATAAGGGGAATAAGAAAGGAGGCGGGGATTATTCTTCTCAAAAGAATTATGATGGTGGGCATGAGGATACCTTCAATTCTAGAAAGTCCTCGAGGCATCAGCAAGAGTTTGAGCCGCAGACATCATTCATCAGGTTTTTGCCAGTCGATTATGTACTGTGTGATATGATATGTTGATGCTTTCTTTGGTAGGAAGAAATGGTATGCGATAAGCTAGATTTTTCGGACAGAGACACTAACATTACTTTATTTTCTTGTGGATTTATTTTAGAAAACAGGTTGATCCTGAACTGTCCAAATACTTTTCAGAAATTTCAAATGTCATTGAAGGTACAGAGATTGACTATGAGGAACGGTCTGGCATATGTGGGAATGCATTAGAAGAAGCAAGAGGGAAAGAAGTGGAACTTGCAACCGATTATATTTTAAGCCATACCCTGCAATCCCTCCTTGAAGGCTGTTCACTTGAGCATCTTTGCAGCTTTCTTCACGGCTGTTCAAATGATTTCCCGCGTATTGCTATGGACAAATCTGGCTCTCATGTAGCTGAGTCAGCTCTTAAGGCTTTAGCTATGCATCTTCAGGATACTGAGAATATCTCACTTATTGAGGATACTATAACTTCAATTTGTCAGGTAGGTGCTCTACAACTTTCTACTGGAAATGTAGTCCTGTATCCTTCATTTAATAGGAGTTAAAATTACAGTGGAAAAATCTGTAGTAGAAACTGCAGATTGGATAACCTTTGATCTTGGGTAAGTTGTAGGATGTGTGTTGCTATTGTAGGATGTGTGTTGCTATTGTAAGATTCATTCTCATTTATTGGATAACCTTTTTCTTGCTAGGCTATTGTGCTTAATCCTGTTGATATCATGTGTGATTGTTATGGATCGCATGTTCTTCGAAGTCTTCTCTGTCTTTGTAAAGGGGTGCCAATAGACTCCGCAGAATCCCATGGCAAAAAGTCGTCTGTTGTTCTGGCAGAACGTTTGAACTTAAAGCCGGCTCACTTTGACAGGAATGTGTCACAACAACATTCTCAAGGATTTCCCAATATGTTGATATATCTTGTTAAAGAAATGTTAAATGCTGGTAGAAAAGACATAACGACACTCCAAGTTGATCAATATAGCAGTCTGGTTTTACAGGTATGTTGTTCTGCTACTTAAAGCATCTTCTTTTTTGCCAAGTACTTTAAAAACATCTTTATTGGTTCTATTGTTGTACTTCCGGTTTTTTCATAGTCAAGCAGAAAAATATTTTTTTTTTATGAACTTCTACCACCAATAATTTTTCTATTTTATATTTTAGTCTTACTTATACAAGTTTTTTGGGGGCCAAAATTATAGTTGATAAGAATGTCAAGTCGAAGCATTTGATAGGCTGTGTATTTGCTTGATTTCAGACTGCCTTAAAGATGTTAGGTGGAAATGAAGAAGAGTTGTTGCATATAATTCCAATACTTCTCGGCTGTAGCATGGAGACTATTCAAGAAGGTAAGGTAATAGAAGTTGATGCGGCAAACAAACTTTTGAGTTTGATGAAAGAATCTGCATTCAGCCATTTAATGGAGGTGAGGACATGATATATTCGGTTCAACATTGTGCTAAGCGATGTTTGTGACTGACTACCTTTTTGAATTAGTCTTACCATGGATTAAGTTTATCTCAAACTTGTCTTGTTTTCTAAAATTTTCAGGTTATTTTGGAAGTTGCTCCTGAAACAGTGTACACTGAACTATTGGAAAAAGTCTTTAAAAACTCGATATTTGACCTGTCATCTCATCATTGCGGGAACTTCGTTGTCCAATCATTGATTTCGCATGCCAAGTCCCATAATCATGTATGTGCCTGTAACTTTTACCAATGTAGCCATGTTGTGCAGTGCATTATAATCTAACCAACTTTTTTTGAAACAATTGGTTTTTGTAGGTAGTTTTGTTAGTTAATGCACATCTTAACTTGATTTTTGGTTACCGACTTATGTTTTCTGTGGTGTGTGTGTTTGTGTCTCATATTTTAATTCTTTGGCTCAAAACATTCTATTTGTTGTGTTTTGCCTTTAAGATGGACTTGATATGGGAGGAACTTGGTACAAAGTTTAAGGAACTATTTGAGGTGGGCAGGTCTGGGGTTGTTGCTTCTATCATTGCTACAGGTCAAAGACTTCAGAGCCACGAAACTAAGGTTCTCAATCCATTACTAGTTTAATGAATATCTAGCTTATACAAGGATTCAAACTTTTAGTAGCAGTGCTGCCTCGTAGCTATTGAACTTATAAGGGGAAGACTTTCTTCTGTATAGGTTTCAGTTTATCTAACTATCCTTTCATATTTTTCACTTTTCTGGCAGTGTTGTCAGGCCCTTGCTGCTGCTGTAAGCCTTGCTAATGAGTCTGCTAGATACATTGTTCCCCGGATTCTATTTCTTGACAACTACTTTTTCTGCCGAGATAAATCTAACTGGAATTGGCCAAATGACGCAAAGATGCATGTCATGGGCACTTTGATTCTGCAGATAGTGTTTAAATTTCCAAGTGTATGTGTGGTTCCCTCCATTTTAGATATATTTTTCTGGTTTGTGGTCATGATCTACAAGCATTGTGCATGTACAGGCATTCTTAGGTCTTGATCTAGCAACTTTTGTTAACTTTTGAAGTACTCAATATTATGTTAACATGCGCAGTTGTACATATGTTTTTTTCCCTCCTAATTTTGTTAAGTTTCCATAATACTTGCTAAGTAGTTGAAATTTCCTGTCGTCTGTAGGAATTCATTCAGGCTTATATTTCAAGTATCACTTCCCTGGAAGCAGACCATGTCCTTCACGCATTAAAAGACTTCGGTGGCGCGAGGGTTCTAGAAGCTTTTTTTTGTTCAAATGCTTCTGGAAAACAGAAGCGTAAATTAGTTGTAAGGTATTCTTGAAGCTAGAGTGTTTTCTATTATAAAATTTCATTGCTTGTTTATATCACATCATGCATAAAGCTTCATCCAAAATCTACATGCGAAGAAACTTACCACTGTTATAGAATATGCTAAACTGAGACAATGATAAACAAGATCATTGTACCTTAACTATACAAAGGTAGGTTATAATGGCTATAAGCAGTAATATGGTTAATACTAAACCTACAAAGAATGAAAGCTGGAACTGCTGTGCTGAATTGCTTCTGTAAAGAATAATTGATATAAGTCTAGGTTGAAATAAAAGTTTTAAAGGCAGCAGAGTATCACTTCTTTTTTGAGTATGTATACCTCAATTGAGGCTTATGCCCTTGCTCTTTCACATCTCTTTCACCTAAAAGATGGTATAATAAGGCTGTAATCTGTCATGGGTTTGCTGCTGTTTGAGATGATATTCATGACATCCTTCTGGCCTTTCTGTGATGACAATTTTTAGCACTAATATTGATCATCCTACACATGAACATAGTAGTATTGTAAATAATTTTTGGAGCCTCAGAGTCATTATTGAAGGACGGAGCACGGCATCCCTCCTTGCACGTTCAGTAGAAAGACATAGGGGAATCTGTTGCCTAACAGTCACATCTAGTTGATATTTTTACGTAGATGTTTGTCAATGTTAAACATAAAATAATGGTCTTTCTGTCCTACCTGAAGAACTATATTTTAGATAAATGTCTGTTCGCCTCTTCATGTATAAGGAGACAAGTTTAAGTGATGTTTAAATTTTGTTTAAAAGTTTAATATTTTATCTTATCGAAATGTCCTATTTAGTTATGTCTTTAAGAGAGAAGTTTAAACTTGAAGTGTATTGTGTTTACATGTAATACACATCTGAATCTTCTGTTTTTTTTCATATGATTGTGCTTGTTGATCTGGCTCATTTGCATGTGCTTGACGTTATGAAGTACATTTTGAGACGAGCATTATAGTCAAGGTGCATTGCTCGAGTGAGTATATATTACGTCGCAGCAGTAGTTATATATAAGATATATAATTATATGCAATATGTGTAGGCTTCGAGGACATTTCAGAGACCTGTCATTGCACCCATCAGGTGCTTTCACAGTTGAGAAATGCTTCAGCGTGAGCAATTTGTCTATGAGAGAGGTAATTGTCTCGGAGTTGATAGATGTGCAATCTGAGCTCTCCAAAACTAAACAGGGTCCACATCTGTTGAGGACACTTGACGTTGAAGGGTTAGTTGTCCTCCCTTTATTTTGTACTTCTGATTACGATTCCAAAGTTGAAATTTCAGTATATGTATATAAGACAATTAGCATTATGTTAACTATTCAAAAGTAAAATTAAATTTCTGGGAATTGATTGTGTTTGTGTTAGAAGTTATTGTGGGAGAGAACATATTATCTTCCTTTTAGTTTTAGCTTTACTGTGATGCTAAACAGTGCACAGCCGAAATAATGAAATTGATGTATAATAATGAATAGATTGAGCATTTGAGCTGCAACAAACCAATTCTGCAAGAGTGGTAAAGGTAGCTGCTAAGCCATTCCGAGATCACCTGACCAAGAAAATTTAGCAAGTGCCACACAATTAGTTCAAGATTTTTTTTGTAATATATTCTCATGTGAATTCTTTTACTTTTTTTAAATTAATAAAAGATAAACCATATTTTATGTTGATTTTTACAGTTGTACATGCCCCCGAGATAAGTGCTCTATAGTATATTACTACTCCCACGATGTGTTTCTGATTGCTGTTCTTTCAAGTTCATAGTATATTACTCCTGGCACTCCTAGTCCATTATGCAAGTCACTTGACTTTTTTAATTTCTTTCCAAGAGCTTTGACTATATGGTTAAAATTAAAATTTTATTAAATGTTCTTTTCTGTATAATTTTTTTTAATTTACATATATAATTTTTTTTCAAAAAAAAGTAACTATATAGTCAAAGTTCTTGGAAATACGTGAAAAAAGTCTGGTGACTTGTATAATGGATGAGGGAGAGTATCATTATTTGACTAGCCTGGATTTTGAAGTTTGCTTAGAGCATCTCCGAGGGAAATAGCCCTTAGCTAAAATTATCTAGGCGGCATCTGTGACATTTTCAGAGATTATCTAAAAATTCTACTATCCCCTTAGACAAAAAAATATAGTTAATTATGTTTGGTAACCAAATATAGATAACCCTGTTGGAGAATTATGTTGTGATATATCTACTATTGTTCCAAGGCCCTTATATCTCGGAAGTATAAATGAGGATATTACAGCTTATAACTAGAATTTAATAATTATCTTTGCTCTATTGATATTTATTTGGTGATTCTGTGTCATTTATTACAGATTTGCAAAACGCCCTGAACAGTGGAAGTCGAGACAAGCAACAAAAGAATCTGCTTATAAGGAATATTTTGCTACTTTCGGCCCAAAGGCCCCAAACACTACCTCCTCAAAGAAAAACTCATTTCTTTCAACTGCGCATCGATCCTCACAGCCAGAAAAGGTAAAAGAGATGAGGAAAGAAATTGATAATCATGTTGCTACTTTGCTTGAGCCCTCCCTCAAAACTGCTGGCAAGCATACACCAGAAGTTGACACCAAACCTGCTAGAGATAACAATACTCTGAAGACCAAAAACAAAAAACGAAAATCTGTGGACAATGTTGGCTATGAAGATGCCGTTGGTAGCAAAGTAATTGATGGTGACAGTAAAAAATCATCCAAATCTGGCGACAAAAAATTAAAGAAGCAGCACAAGGAAGGAAGCATATCAAAATCTTCAAGAAAGAAGATGAAAAGTTGAGATAGTGATACAGTTTTTTCCCCCTTCATTTTTAGCTCATACTATGCCTTTTGCTTTGTTTACCTGCAAGGTGTAAGTTCTGCACCATAATTTAAGCTGGTGCAATCTGTAAGTTCATCTCCATAAATCACGTTGGTAGCCAGATTTTGTTGGTCTTTGTAATATCTATCTTTTCTCAGTATGACATAATTTTTATTTCTCTGGGAGGTGTAGCCGTGTAGTACCTTCTTAATTTGGTGAAAAGCTATTGCCTGATTGTGCAAACTCTTAAATTATGTCATTGTATTAAAACATAAGAACGAGACTATGAGCTCGATTGACTGAGTTTATAACTTATGACTTAACTTGATATAAGTGATAAGTTGGGAATTTAAAATGTCTGATTGGGTAGTTTTGACATATTAATGACTCTAATGATTTGATTTTTAGAATCCGACTATTCACAACATATTTTTCTAAAATTAATAAAATAGGCTAAATAAATACAATACTACTATATTATTTTAATACATTCAATGTTCTGAATTTTCTAATAAATTATTTGAATTAATACGTGATTATCAAATTAATCCTTTGGTAGCTGTCTGAGCTCAAATACCAGCAACTGTCACGTGCATGGCATAGGGGCACTCTTCAGCGAAATATCGATTAAAAAATAAAAGAAAAAAGAAATGGAGCCCGCACGGGCACCGAACCCACAGAACACATACACACATATATAAGAGCATCTCCAACGGTGTTGGCTATAATCGTTGGCTAAATTGGACCTGTAAGACGTTATGTAAAATTTGTTGAACCTGTAAGACATTTCTCTTCAATGATATTGGCTATATTGGTTGGCTATAATTTAAAAATAGCATGTTATTAATATTTTAGATTGTTAAAATAGAATATATCAGTTCAATATGGTAATAAATGATGTGCAATCTTCCTACAGATTTCTTACAGACCTGTAGAGGTTCGACAAATTTAGCCATCCATAGAAGGTTGGCTAAATTTATAGACAACAGGTCACTGTGGTTGGAGTGTGAATTTTTGAAGTGGTTGGCTAAATTTTTTATTTTTGGCATGACAACTCACCTTTTAGCTAAGGGGACTTCATGGTTGGAGATGCTCTAATCCATTTCATTTTATTTACATCTATATCCATCTCTATCTCTATCTAATTCATCGGATCCTTCATATCGGGGATGATGAATTGACGCTTCAGTTAACCCTCAGGTTATTTTCTTACAGATCTTGCTTTTTTTTTACTCTTCTAGCACTTGCTTACTATCACATGTTTAATTATTATTTACACATAATCATTTGTGTGATTTCACTGTTTGATTTCGCAATTCACTGACTCACAAGTGGAATTTGTGTGTTTTTGTGGACTTGATTATGTTGTGTTGATGCGATTATGTTGTTTTCTAGTTAGGGTTTATAGATGATGCGGGAAAGTGCTGTATTAAGTATTGATTCGTGGTTCTAGGTTTTTGTGATTAGTGGCTTTTGAAATTTTGAGAGAATTTGATGTGTTGAAATTGAATTGGTGTATTATTATGGCGGGGATTTTGTAAGTATTATATGATTGGTGAATTATGTGTCAGTTATGTTGAGTAAGTGATCACGAAGACTGGTGCGAGGGTTCAGGAGAAGCTGATTTCATGTTTTGATTATTTTAGTCGTGGGATGGTTTTCTATAATTGGTATCATGTAGTTATGCGGTGGAATCGTCTTGGCATTTAATTGTGGAGCGGGAGATTTGTCGTCTTTCGAGGCGGGAGATTTTGTTGTCTTTCGAGGCGGGAGATTTGTCGTCTTTCGAGCCGAGAGGATCCTTTCTCGCTGCTTCTGTTTTTTAACTGAAGTTAAATTTTGTATATCCTGGAGGTTGTAGTTTTCTCTTGAATTTATTGGAAAGTTTCCATGTAGCTCGGTACCTTGTGGTTTTTACTATAATGACAGTTATCTGAATATTGGCCGTAATTCTGTTGAGTACTTTCCAGTAGTGGTTTAACATGTTTAACTTTTGGAATTCGATATTACATGTTTTTTGAATCTATTACGAATTTTTATATGATGAATAGTACATGGTCTTGAATGTTAATCTCCTGTACGGTTCTCTCTCTATGAACATGATATCTGATATATAGCTTACATATAGTCAACTTTGATATTTCAATGCCGACATTTCTATTCTTTCCATTTACTCAGGACATCTATTACCCTTTATCCCCCTCCTCTTTCACACCGACTTCTATCCCTGTTGAGCAACAACGACAGGATTTGCTGGTACTTATAAAGCTGGAACATGGCAGAGAAAGCATGTGTAAAGCGTCTTCAGAAGGAATATAGAGCACTCTGTAAAGTATGATCTCTTTCCATTCCATTGGTATTTATAGGCAGCAAAGTATATTTTGCTTATATTTCATGTTTAGGTTCAGGTTCAGAAGTCCTATCTAATTATCACATCATACATCTCGCTTTTTGACTAAGCTTCCGAATCTCTTTGAATCATGTATTTATTCTGAATTCAATGTATTACCTTTTATAATGTGTGCATGGTATAAGAAAATATATCTTCCTGCTAGTGCTGTTGTATATTATTTGCTGAATTTAATGGTTTCAGTGAGGACTTCCACTTATCACCATCTCAGCAGTTCCCTAACTTAATCTGCCGTTGTTTTGTTTCCTTACCTGAAATTATATGATTTTAACCAAACTCAGTGATGGCTTTTATACATAGTTGCAGTATTAATGCCAGTCTTCCTATTAAAGCTTTAAATAGCTCATCTGAACACTTAATGATCGTGGCTTGTATTCTCTCCGATTTGTATTTGTTAACAATATAGTAAACAATTTGAAAATAATCTGTGTTATGTTCTTATAAATTCAGGAACCTGCTCCTCAATGCGTGGCTCGCCCTTCCTCAAATAATATACTTGAGTGGTGTAAGTTAAATACACATTTCTCTTCCTCACAATATTAATTATCTGTATGGCCTAGATAGTTTTGCACTATAAACTTTTAATTGCAGGGTTTATATCATTCTCCATGCCTATATAACTAGGCTAACATTAATACAGGTTTTCAGCCAAAAACACTTGTCTTTTTTAGATTTGCCAAACATATAGTATGCACGTTATATGATCATATCTTACTCAAAAAATGCTTGTTGAATATACAATACATAGTATGTACGTCATATGATCATATCTTGTAGCATATGTCATACCTAGAATGTGGATCATATGGCTCTCGAAAAGGTGACTAGGTGAGCATACAGTTATAGGTTGATGTTTGGTATCTCTAAATAAGGAAACGGTAAGTTGACATGTTGATACTCGTATGCTCTTTTGCTTATGTTTCAAATTTGCATCGACAAGCTATTTTTTTATTTTTATTTTTGAGTGCTTTGTGATTCATTATGTTGAAGTATCATTAAGTTCTGTGTACCTTCAACCTCAGACATCATGTTTAAAACTAAATGTATTTTCAATTTTTTATTTGTATAGATTATGTGTTGGAGGGAAGCGCTGGAACTCCTTTTGCAGGTTTGTTTTCTATTTTAGGTCTCTTACTACAATATAATGCTTGTAATTGGTTTTGTTTTGTTTTGTGTGTGTGTGTTGGGGGGGGGGGGGGGGGGGGGGGGGGTTACTGTTGATCATTTTTGGCTCTTGTGTTGCTTAATTGATATATGTGTCTTCATCTTTTTTCTTTAAGGTGGATACTACTTTGGAAAGATCAAATTCCCTCCAGAGTATCCATTTAAACCTCCTGGAATCAGGTAGTTCATTACTCTATTTAAACGCTGTTACACGAGTCTATGGTAATTTTGTATTTCCACTGACTCGCTGGAAGATCCTAGATGATTGGATTTACTATTAATATGAGGATTCTAATTCTTGGTACTCTTGTGATTATATTGAACAAAAGATATTCTGCAGGATAATCAAGTTATGTGCCATGGGGTATATATGTTATTAAAACAAATAGAATAAAATATAAGAAGCATCTGCTTAATGTTAATTATTTTTTACTTAATTCTTCAGCATTCATATTTATTAATGAATTGATTTAAAATGTTTTCCTACCCCTCCGAACAGATTAAGGTTGATTGTCATTATGTCTTACAAATTCTTGATGTGTTGTCCACTAAGTTTGTTTAAACCAACTATCAGCTGGCTGTTAATACCATCAACCTGACTTCCCTTGACTAAGAGTTCGAGTAAAATCTGAAGTGACAGAAGCAAGCTTTGCAGATGAGATTTTTTCCATCTTCCCCCCTTTTCCACTTGGAGGGGGAGCTTTGGAACAATGGTAGCTTGTATGGTGTTTAGCGTACTATGATCTCTTTTCTATCATAGTGATGCTTTTTCTTTAATTAGAAATAAAGTGGGTAGTCTAATAAATGCCATATCTTAGCCTCTTAAACAATGTTAACTACCTACTACCAAAACGTTGGCAAGCAATTTCAAGCAGTAGTGTTAAAGAGTGTCACTTTTTCAGTTGTGAGTAATTCTGCATATTTTGATCCTTGGTAATCTTGTTTTGACTAAAGCCTGCCTGTATCTGTTCTTATCATGAATTAGGTTTCTATATATTGATCAGTTTTTATGGTTTTCATAATTGGATTCTTATCCTTTTCTTCTTGTAGTATGACAACTCCCAATGGGCGGTTTAAGACACAAACAAAAATTTGCCTATCAATGAGTGACTGTAAGTTTTTATAAACTGGGGACATAAGCTTTTTAGTGTGTTGTTTGACTGATAAATAAGTTTAATGTAGACTTTAGCAGATTATCTGTCAATTGAATTAAGGATTAATTAGCTTCACTGTGCCATTCTTCAGTTCATCCAGAAAGCTGGAATCCAATGTGGTCTGTTTCAAGGTGATACATGTGTCTTAAGCGGATGGTTTTTTTGCCTCTTTTTCCCACACTCTTTTCTCTTCCAAATATGAATTTTCTTATCAGATTATATGATGTATTTGACTTGTGCTAATTATAGTTTATAATATATGCAGCATTCTCACTGGACTGCTCTCTTTCATGGTAAGTATTTATCCTTCTATAATGTCATTTAAGTGTGACTTCACCTGTTTACATTATATGTCAATATATTGCATTAAAGCAGACACCTGCTGTACTTGAATCCCAGAACATAGGTTGTATTCTCTTGGAGAGACTAGAATGGGAAAGGAGTGGAGGGGAAATATATGGAAACAAAATTATTTGTAAAGAAAAGTTATAGAAGAAAAGAGTCGACAAATTTTCAATGATGTAGTTTGTAGGAAAATTGAGGAGGTAGGACAATGGGACTTTTGTCGCAAATTGCTGTGATAGAGTTGTAGTTTAGATTGTATCTAGAGCCCATTTGAGTCTACTACAAAGAGAAGTTTTAATGTAGTTAATTGCTTATATGTTGTCCTCCTGTCTTGCTTTGCTGTAGATGTTTAACATACGATTTTCTTTTGTTGGTTTTCCAATGCAGATGGACACTAGTCCCACAACTGGTAGTGTGACGACTACTGTCGCAGAGAAGCAGCGACTTGCAAAGTCCTCGCTTGCATTCAACTGTAAGAAGTAAGTCCATTGAACACTAAATCGGGTTTAACATTATATTCCTCAGGTGTAGTACTTGAGCTGTATCAGGAATTTTCTGACTTTCCTTTCTCCAACAGCGTGAAGTTTAGAAACTTGTTCCCGGAGTACGTGGAGAAATATGAAAAAGAACAGCAGCTCTTTGAAAAGGTTGTTCCTGAGCAGAAACGAGCTGAGCATGCTTCAGAGGAAGTGAGGCCTTTGTTGGAACAAAGAGGCCAGTCAATAGGAGAAGGCAATAAACCAGAACCTCAGCAAGACATAAAAAATGTTAGGAGGCAATCTTTCCCAACGTGGGTGCTGGTGTTGTTGGTTTCCATTTTCGGCATTGTAATATCATTGCCTCTGCTTCAGCTTTGATAATCCCCTCTACAAGACTGCTAGTAGTGGAGATTGAGAAATGTCGTAGTAATTATCATGAAACGCATGTATAAAATGGTGATATTCTCTGTCCTGTTGTGATTTTCCTCCTGTTCAAGTATTACATGCACCTGAGATTTTCCATAACTATTCAAGTTGGTTGCATCTTTATGCCTGTTGTATTTCTAGTTAGTGACACCTCGTGAGTTGATTAGCATTTCTCATTAGCATTTCGGCTAATAATGTCATAAAATTGGAAGGTTAACCAGCGGCTTGTGAGCAGGCTGGTCCGGTTCTGGCTTGCCAGGATTGAGTTAGTAGCCGGCTCGTTTATTTTCACGGTTTGTGTCGGTTCAATTTGAGCTGAATTGTAAGTCATTTTTTAGCGAGCCAGTTCCGGTATGACCACCCATCTGGCTGAATTGTAAGTCATTTTTTAGCGAGCCAGTTCCGGTATGACCACCCATCTGGCCAGTGGCCACCTCTAGTTATGACCATGTGATTTCAAGCCAGTAGCAACGTACTAGGCATGGATGCAAATTTAATTTTAATATAACCCGGATGGTGAACCTTGTAAAGATAAATTTCATTATGCAACTTTGCGAGTTCTTTAAACTGTAAGATACTATAGTACTCCTTTTGTGCCTTGGGATAATATACATATGATATGTGACACGGAGGTTAAAAGAAATAAAATTTAGCAAAGAAAAATGGGTAAAGTGATGGGCCAACCAATATTTAATGTATAAAATGAATGGAGTAGAAGAAAATAATGACTATAGTTAAATTTTTATATTATAAAATTTTACTATTTTTTGAAATGTAAACAATTGAGTGTAACGTCCAAAAAGGAAAGTGTATACAAATGAACGGGACAAAATATTTACATCATTATACAGTGATTAACGTTTGCTGCATGTATAACATGTTTCGAGTATAGGATACTGACTCGACTGCTTTGATCAACATCAAGAGTTTGCTTAATGATCTGTAAATAGCTAAACTGAATCCTCTACGAATTAGCATGAGCAATTTTTATCAATTGCTAAATAGATAAACTCAATCATATATGAACTAGCATTAGCAATTTTTATCAATTCCTTAATGGCTAAACTGAATCATATACGAACTAGCATTAGTCATTTTCATCCATGGCTAAATGACTAAACTGGATCATATACAAACTAGCATTAGCAATTTTCCAGTACGTCCAAAAGATATGATTAAGTAAAAACAATCATTTGAAGAACATACATATATCATCAAATATTTCTGTCAAAACCCAACATTGCAGACACAGTTTTCACAACATGATTCGACAAATCAAAAACAACATAAAAACCGATAATCTGCCTTACTTGTCCCCATTAATATATCCTTGTTTGCGCCCCTCAAACCCGGGCCTCATAAGCTTCTTCTCCCTCTTAGCAATCTTCCTATCCTTCTTCTGCTTAGCTCTCTCTGCAATATTCCCCGCTCTCTTCTGCTGCTTCTCACTCTTCAACTTATTTGTAGTCTCCACTCTCTCCTTCCACTTACTGGCATTCTTCTCGTGCCTCTTCTTCTCCTTTTTAATACTCTCCTTCAAAATCTTGGTACTATCATGAACCTTAATCCCCATAGCCCTACTCGTTGCCGCCTTCCACGAATGCTGCTTAGCAACCACCTCCCCTTTCTCCGGATCCTTCTTCGCCTCCTCCAACTTCCTCGCTCGTTCCAACTCCACCGCCTTGGACCCCTTCTTCTTCTTCTTATCCCTCCCAACCTCGTTCTCAATCCTCACCTTCCCAAACTCAATCCCCTGCGCCGCAGCCTCAATTTCCTTCTCCACATCCTTCTCAACACCCCCCTCCCCTCTCTCAACAACCTCCTTACCCGCCTCCTCCGCGTGATCATACTCCCTCTTCCTCTTCCTATCAATAACCGACCTCTTCCCCTGCCCCCTATTCGACCTCAAATCATTCAATTTCGCCCGTAACCGCTGCTGCAACTCCTCGTAAGTCACCGACGCCTTACTCCTCACAACCTCACTCTTCTTCTCATTCTCATTCTCAATTGACTTGTTCAGAATGTCCAGCGTCGTGGTATTCGAGTTTTCCGGGTCAAGACGAGCGCGACGAGCTTTCTTGATATTCTCTCGGGTCTGTTGTTTGGCCGAGGCCTTGGCCGCCTTGCTGAGGCCTTGATACCATGGCTTGGAGTCGTCATCAGTAGAGAGATAGTATTGAGCGGGAATGAGTTGAACAAGCTTGTCGAAGAAGAGAGAGTGGTCGTTGATTAGGGTTTTGAGGTCGGTGGTGGTGGGGATTGGGGAGGGTGAAGAAGGGGTTTGTTTGGTTTTCTTCTTCATTGAGGCGAATGTTCGAATTGGGGGCGGGCAGGAGGGGTTGATCTGTTTTAGGGTTTATGATTTTACTCGCTCTGCACTCTGCTATATTAATCCTAATTCTTATACACATGTCAAAAAAAAGCCTAATTCTTATACAACTTTTTCTTTTTCTTTCACTATTTTCGAATATATTAATTTGAATTTAATGACATTGAAATTTAACGCTGTTTAAGAAGGATCTGAAATTGGGTTTTTTTATAAAGAAGAAGAATTTTAATATTTTTAAAAATTTTGAAACATTTTATATTGAATATAGATATTTTAGTAAATTTAGAATATTCGATCAAGATTTAAATTATTTTTAAAATTTTATGATATTCAATTTTGTAAATATAATAAAATCCGAGTATATTCCTATATATTTGTTTTTTTTTAAGGTCACGTATGAATTGTATCGAAATACAGTAAACCGCATCTGGAATATCTTTCTAAATTATATATAATATTTTTTTTTAAAGATAAACTATGTACAATGTTGATCGTTTATATTGAAGTCTGACTAGAATTCTAACTATGTGACAAGAATTTCAACAGAATCAATAAAATTCTTTTACAAAATTTCAGATCGTGTAAAGATTTTCCTAAAATTTCAATTAAAAAGTATATTAAATTTTATAATTTATTAACATTCTTAAAATTTTAAAATAGAATAAATATTTTCTTCTGTTTGAATTGTTAATCAAGATTAACGGATTTAATTAAAAAAATATTATTATTTTTAAGAAAATTATTAAAGTAATAATTGTTTCTTTACGGAATTATACATGATTTTATTTCTAAAACAAATAATATAATAACTATTCATTCTTCACATTATTTTTAATTGTATTTTTATTAATTAATATATATGAATAATCCATGAATGAGCTATTGCACTCGAGTTGCCCGAAGAATGCTCAATGAATCTGCGTTTCTGTTGATCAATTTGTATGGGTTTCTAGTTTAACTTTGGCATCACATATGGCTTAAACAACCCGTGAAATTGAGCGCGATATTCTCTGCTGTCCCGGAAAACCCAGGTTCGACTATGACTCACCCACAAAATTATTAAAACAAATACTAATTTGTAACAAGTATTGTCAAAAAAAAAAAACCTGTGAAATTGGTGTGACTTAAACAGCTGGTCGAGGAGGTAGAACAAATTCTCCTTGTAATAATGCAGCAGCTATGTATATTGCAATTTTTAAGAATGCAAACAGCAGATTGAGGTTGATTGTGAAAATATCTGACAAATTCTTGATGCGTTGTGACATCAGCTAGCTGTTAAAATCATCAACCTCACTTCCCTGGACTTAAATTAAGAAAGTTAAGCGGCCGTTATGATCATGTGATTTCAAGCCACTTATTAGGCATGCCTATGTGATTTTGATAAGCACACATGGTGAACCTTGCAGATATTAATTTCATTGCGGGATTTGAGTTGGTGATCAAAAGATTTATCATCAACTGTGATGTTGGGGAGTTCTATGCCTCTTAGCAAATTCTATAAACTATATGATAATCAAAGAATGTATAACAAATACAATTTACATGATTTACGTATGAATAACTTGCTTGGACTATAGGCTACTAAATTTGACTGCTTGTTCAACATCAACAAATGGTAGGGAGGAAACATCAAATTTACGGACTGCTTGTTCGAGTATTCCTGCTCAAGAGTCTGCTTAATGATCTGTAGAGGGCGGCTGTGGGGGTCACTGCCACAGGCGACTTCTGATCATCTCCCTCAGTCCGTAAATTAGTTATATCAATTGCTAAATGGCCATCATTCCTCACACGCGAAGAAGAGGGAGCGGAGGAAGATACAATTGGCGGCTGTGAATTCGCCAAACCCCCAGCATCAACAGGAGGAGCTGCCTCCAAGTCATCAGGGGAATTCGAAACAGTGTTTCTACAAAGAGGACAAGTCGAATGAGAATGAAACCACATATCAATGCATTGCATGTGAAAGCCGTGATTACATTTAGGTAAAAATCTGGCCTTTTCTCCTTCCGATACTTGACACAGACAGACCGAGCATTCTAAACCTAATTTATCTTCTGCTGCAGAGATTTGTACTACTTTAATAGAACTGAGAATCGACGGATCAAGTCCCTGGCGCTGTTGCAGAGTTGGCAAGTCTGAACTCGTGGCCTCTCTGGAGGTGCGACGGTTCCAGAAGTGGTGCCTCACGCTGTAAAGGCGAAAAATGATCACAAATAATACTAGTAAGAACAGGAGCATTATGGTGACTATAATGATTATCCCGGATAGCTCAACAGCGGCTGAATCATCTACCTTACCGCTTGTTACTCTGGCTGAATCACTCATTTTGTAGCTGGGAATCGTGGCGGTTTTACAAGTACTGTTTGAAAGATAAGCTGATCCTTTATTTTTCGGAGCAGATTAAGAAGTTGAGGATGAATTGAAAAAGAGTTGCAGTTTATTTATGTGCGCAAGTGACATGGAGAAGAGCGGACATGGAAGATGAGACGAAAGAGGGTGATTTAAACAGAGTCAAAGCAAATGAAAGAGTCAGGAGACGTGTCTTAATTCAATCACTGGCGGCGTATAAATTTTAGGGACAGAATTAAAGCAATAAAAGCAAAGACCAGGAAGAGTAGTGAAGAGTTGAAAGACTATAACAACTTGGTTTGGTCCTATTGACATTGAAATTTAAGTATTGAAGCACTAGCAGCAGGAGTAGTAGGGCCTTTTTGTTATGCAAGGTTGAATTTTCAGCCTGACTGTTTCTTTTTCTTATGCACTGGTGCTTGACGTTGGTTTTACTTTCACAGTTTTGCTGGGGTCTTGTTATGAGAACCCAAAACTACGTTTCATGGTATTCATTATTCAATATTAGCTGACCCGTAGGGTAAGTTCAAGAGCAATTGCAGAGTAAGTTCAATAACAAAGGCGGATGGTTAAGATATGGCATCATGATTGGATGACCTCAATTGTGATGTCAAAATAATTTATATTTTGATAATTAAATATTAAATATAATCTAAATTAATAATTGTTGTGAAGATAAAATATTTTTCATCATCCGTTTCTCCATTATACTTAGTATTGATGTTACAAGAGTTTAAAATCATTAATGAATCCTACTGCTAAAATTGTAACAAAATCCATTTCTAATAATTTTTTTGTTAGATGGCAGAAATATATAGGGCTTTTTTTATACATATATATGTTATATATATATATTTCACAAATAGTGGAAGGATAAATTTTATTTACAAATATACTTTCTTTCTCTCTCCTTTTCTAAAAATACGTTAATTCTATTTGAGCCTATTTGAGCCCATTAGAGGCCCATTCCCGCTCCAATCCCGCGCTCCGATCGCAGCCGCGGTTCTTCACTCCCGCACTCCGTCATCAACCCTCCGTCATCATCAACGAGCATCTAAACACTTTAAAAAGGTATAATCTCGGTTTTTAAAGTTTTAATTGTGGTTGCATTCAGTTAATTCGATTTTGTAGATTTGATTTGATTTGTAGATTCAAGCTATGTATTGCTTACGATTCCAGATTTCACTATGATTTGCAGTTTTGAGATTACAATAACTTTGTAGATGTTGTTGTTGATTTCGTAAGTTTGTGTTGCATATATCTTTATTCAAATGTTACTCTAAATTGCAATTGTAGTTTATTTTGATTAAATTCATCATTGTTGTATTTTGTTGCTATTAAAGTTTATTTTCCATTGTTGTATTCAGTTGCTAGTTCAAATCGGTTGATTTCAGTTGCAATTGAGGTTTCTTTCAGTTGACTAACTATGATATATGAGATTATGAATTTTGCAACCAAAATAACATGAGAGTTCATTTTTTACTTGTGTTTTGGACTAGTGGTTGCTATTGAACTTGGTAGTTTTTAGTTGCAATTTATGTTGATTTAGTTATAGTAGATGCTACTGAAATTGGTTGATTTCAGTTGCAATTGAGGTTTCTTTTGGTTGACTAACCATGACATATGAGATGTTGGATTTCACAACCGAAGTACCATGCATTTCTTGTAGTACAAATGGTAGTTTTGGAATAGTGGCTACTATTGAAATTGGTAGTTTATGTTTATTGCAATCACTAACATGCTAAATGAGTTGATGTTAAATTTGATTATTCTAATTCAAAATTCAGTTGGTATAGTTGCTATATATTGTTGAATTTGGTTGATTGCAGTTTCAATTGGCTATTGATTTTTGGTATTATTTTTTGAAGGATAAATGGAAAATATCGCGGTCATAGTACAACATGGTGGCCAATGAAATGAAAATCAAAACTACATCATCTTTAAGGTCTGTATATTGCTGATTCCAAGCAACTGCATTTATAATAACTTGCTAGGACTTATTCTCAATAAACTGATGTTGTCTCCAGAATCATCTACAACAAAAATCAGCTCCTACAGGAATACTATCGCTTGCCAGAACTAAGGATGCAGGGGAATTCATTAGCACTCACTATAGTTGAATAGTTGAATGAAGACTCATGTGGGTGGCTTTTTGGCACTGTCGGATGAGAGTTATAGATCTATTGACAATGTAATTAGAAAACTTTAATATAAATATTCTAGAAACGGAAGATATATTGTACAATTTGAGTAAAAAAATCAATACAATTTATGCTTATTCATATTCAATAGTGAGTTTGGTGATTTTGTTTGTTTATTGAATCATTATGAATTAAACAAATATGATATTTATTAATTTGATTATATTACATAGAACTGGCCCCGCAGGGGCACCTATATTAATAGTCAGATTCAAAAATATATGTAAGTTACAATAGCTGCAACCATGTTTGCAACCTCTGTAACAATTATTGCAGAAGTTACAATCATGGTTACAGAAGTTGTAAACATGGTTGCAGAAGTGACAACTACTATTTATACATCAACATTAGCTGTAATCAAGACAACGGTCAAATTTTAATATTATATTTGTTTGTAGAGAAATGAGAAACATTGTTGTTATACTACAACACAGCGGGGAATGAGATGAAAATAGAATCTACATCAATATCTACAACCATGGCTGCAACTTATGCAACCGTGGCTGCAACTGCTGCAACCATGGTTGCAACTGCAACAAATTTGCAAATGTTGCAAACAAGATTGTTATATTATTTAATTGACAGATTTTTTTGGAATCTTATTATTAAGATGGGGGCCCCTGCGGGGCCTATTCTACATAAAATCATCAAGCGGATTTTTTTATTAATATATATTAAATGAAGAAATTATTGTACTCTATTTAAATCATAGAATCTCATAATAATGAACATTATCAAACACTGATAATTTGCATTAAGTTTTAATTATCGAATTCATCAAACCAAAAGAACTACAAAGTATTGTCAACAATCTTGATTCTCTACTACTTAATGTCATTAAACAAAGAACACAAGTCATTCTTTCACATCTTTTGTCTTCACATCTTTCGTCTTTCTCTTTCTCTCATATGCCTTTGTTCATGGATCCTCTATTCTCGGAGCCTTTGAAGTGTTATCTGACTCACTCTCATAGCCGTATATTTGAGACCCAAGTTCCATCATCTATAATCTCATGCCCATCCTCTGCAACTTGATTCTAACCTCATCGCCAACTACTACACTCTCAAATGCATCTTCTAAATTCTCACTATCATCATCATGTTCAATGTATACACCATTATCAATAACATTTTGCTTGTTTTGTGGCTAAGCATCCCAATCACCAACATTGTCAACAACTTGTATCAAATACGACAAAGAATCCAAAATGCTTCCACTTTGAAGGCGATGCAACATAGATAAATAAAAATAATTAGTCAATGAAACAAAGATCATCACAAATAATTAAAACTAATCTCAACTTAAATATTTAAATAATGTAAGGTTTGCAACATCTGCAACCGATGTTGCAACTGATTTAGATGGATGTCCCTGCAGGACCTGTTCGGCACAAATTAAAACAAATGAAAAAGAGGCTAATAAAAATCTCACTAATGCACTGAGATAAAGTCAATTCTTCAAGAGTTCTTTCATCCATTGTTTCAAGTGCCCTGCATATTAGCATTATAACGTTGATTCAACATTAGCCACATTCTATGCAACTTAACTCCTAACATGAAACCTTCTAATCAACTTAATCAATTTTAACAATCATCCTAATATGCAATGAGTGCCCCTGCGGGGCCACCTATCCAAAAGCAAATCAATCCTAAATAAGCAACCTCAATAGTAGAAATATTGGCCTAAAATGCAACTTCATGTGCAACTTAACATCCTAATATGCAACATTCTGAACCTCTTAATCAATTTAAACAATCATCCTAATATGCAATGAGTGTCCCGGCGGGGCCACCCAACCACAAGCAAATACATCCTAAATAACCAGCCTCAATAGTAGAAATATTGGCCTAAAATGCATGCAACTTCATCTGCACCTATCTACTTCTTACAACACTACATCATAAATTAAAGAGATATGGAGTTTACAACATTTTGGGAATTTGTCCTAAAAAAGCCCTAGCATTCCCCAACTGAAATATACAAAATGAAACACATATACATATTCAACTTCATTCAAACCTAACAACCTATAAGAGCAACAAATTATCCAAAACTAAGGTATTTAGGGTTTTAAAAAAACAAAAATCGAGCAAATCGCACAAATCGAATAGAATTAAACACAAAATTCACAACTCTGAAGTGAGAATGACAAACCTTCACATGATTAAGCAACAACAAAGAGTGGGGGTGAGAATCACAAAGCTTGGCTGATGAAGGAGAGAGACGGTAATGAAGAAGAGACACGCGCTAGCTCGAACAGTTGCTCAGTGAGTCTCTCACCACTAAGTCCTAACCATTACTTTGCTAAAGCCCAGTAAGCACCGTAATTTTGAAAAAAAGTTTATAAGTGTACCGTATATATGGTAATAAAAGTATGTGGGTTTAAAAGAGGTAGTAAATATGAAAATGTTATTAATTGGGGTAATAAAAACAGAAATAAGATTAAAAAAACAGTATATAGGACAAATTCCCAAATATATATTTTATTCAAAGATTTTTTCCTTCAGCGACTTAGATGAGTATTTTACCTGTTTAATAAAAAAAACACAACATGCGACAGAATTTTGTTATAATTGTGACCGTCAGATACATCATCTGATTATAAAATTTTATGTTGGATGATAACTCCAAATGAACACGAGATATATACAGAGATAGATAAATTTTTACCTTTTTTTTACTTTTGATTATACCATCGATAAATATTTGCTTGGGATTTTTTCAAAAGTATTCTAGTTCCAATTTTTTTTCCTTCAAAAATATGCACCATGTTTGCAAACTCTTGCAACTTGAAGATTAACTATTTTCATTTAGTGTTGCGATCATATAAAATTTTAATTAGCTTTTAATTTACATAGAAGTAATTTAGAAGCATTATTACATGACTTATTGAAGTATATTGATCATAGTATTATAATATGAGAGTTAAGTTCCATGTAATCCACATATTTACTGTAGTATACTGTAGTACCGTAGACCTTCTGCAACTATAGAATGACATAAAAACATTGCAAAATTTATGAATCTTGTTATTTTGTGAAATACATTCTATAAATATCATTATTTCATGAAAAATATTGAAAATCATTTATGTTCGACAAGTAGAACACATATGTTCTGTAATATGTAAATATGTTCTGCAAACTTAACATGTTTTGCAGAATAATGTGTTTTTTCACTATTTAACTTGTAGAATGTTTAGGATTGTCAAATTTTTTAACAAAATAATGATGTTTATAGAACATGATTTGCAAAATAACACATTTTGCAATGTTTTTATGTCATTCTATAGTTGCAGAGCATACGTGGTCTACGGTAGCACAATAAAGTAAATATGTGGACTACATCGAACTTCTATAATATGAATATAATAAAAAATTTCAAATATTTCACTTAAACATACTAACCAACTAAAATTATTATATTTTTTGTAATACGATTTTATTGATTATATAATTTAAATTTTCGCTTCTAAGTATATTTTAAAAAAATGAGTGAAAAAAAGAGAGGAGATTTTGTGGATTCTTTCCGGTATTTATTAGGATAATAATAGTATGACAATAAAAATTGATTCATATTACGAATTTATAAGAGCATGGATGTCAGGTGCATAGCACGTGATATGTAAGTTTGATTCTTTTCTGGTTTGTTTCGCAAGATACGTATACTTATACATAGTTCATAGTACTGAGAGAGAGACAGAGAGAGAGAGGAGGGAGAGAGATGGCACCACCACCAGCAGAATCAATTGAAGATGAGATTAGGAACGAGAAGAACCCTAGGCCTCTTGATGAAGACGATATCGCTCTCCTCAAAACCTATGTACACTCCTCTCTCTTTCTCTCTATTCCCCTAACCCTAATTTGTTCATTTCTTAAAATCTTTATAATTGTAATCGTACTATTAGTCTGTTTCAATTCTAGGGTACTAGATCTTACGACATTTAGGATTGAGCTGTAACTTCAGATCCATATCATCAATTTCTCGTTCTTGCTTATGGATTAACTTATACTGATACATATAGATATCATGTTCACATCTATTAGATTGTGGCTGTATTATTATAATTAGTTTCATTAGCGAGTTTAATTGATAGCTGGAGTTGATTTTGTGTTCGTGACTTGTTTATTATTGGTACGGCTTACAATATTTTTCCTTGATTTTACCTGGTGAATTACAGATATAGGTGTGGTGTTTGGGATGGTAAAGTAAGTCTGTGGATTAGATTTGTTGTTTTAGGTATTGAACAGATTTAAGTAATTGTAAGTTTTTTTTTTTTTTTTTTGGGTTTGGGGGGGGGGGGTGAAAGGTCAATAAAATACAGGGCTTCTAGTGTATATTAGAAGTACTGGTTGCTTCCATATAGTCGATTGGATCTTAGTGTTGCATGGATATTGAATTATATAATTATCTTCTGCAGGGACTGGGACCCTACTCCAACACCATAAAAAATGCAGAGAAAGAAATCAAAGAAATGGCAAAAAAGATCAATGACTTGTGTGGTATATATCTAAAATACATGCTCCATACCTAATGCTAATTATTTCGTTTATTTTTTTTATGTTTAATTTCTATCATTGTTGCACAGGTATTAAGGAGTCTGACACTGGCTTGGCTGCACCCAGTCAGTGGGATCTTGTTTCTGATAAGCAAATGATGCAGGAAGAGCAACCTCTACAGGTCTAGTTTCTTACATGCCTGCCCTTATTTCAATTTCTTAAATTGCAAGGAAGTGCTAACAAATTTTCGCAAGCAGGTAGCAAGGTGCACAAAGATAATCAACCCAAACACGGAAGATGCGAAATATGTTATTAACGTTAAGCAAATTGCAAAGGTTTGCATATATCTAATTTATATTTTTATTTATCCATGTTGCTGTAATTGATGATTTTAGATTGTTCCGTCTGATCATTGGTGTGACAGATACTCTAATTTTACAGTTGTCATATATGTACTCCAATACATTAACACCGGCACTAATGAACAAACCAGCTAGACAAGCTATGCCCCCTCTATTTTATTCGTTTTATATCTGGTAATTCTTGAAAGGGAAGGGTGAAATAAAAAAAATTCTCTGGCTGTAGTTATGTTGATTCCTCCTGTAATATATCCTTACATATTCGATCTTCCAGAACATTTGATATTGTCTAAGGATTGAATATATGAATTCACAACGGTGACTTCACAGACTTTAAATTGTGTGTAATCTCTAATCTCTTTGCGTATATTTATTACTTTATTTTGTCATAATTGCAGTTTGTTGTTGGGCTGGGTGACAAAGTTTCGCCAACTGATATTGAGGAAGGCATGCGTGTTGGGTAATTTACTTGTCTTTTACTCTGTGCTATTTGTAACTCACGAGCGGATTCCTTATTATGCGCTTAAAGAGCCTATAGATTTTTATAATTTGATTTAGTAATGAAGTATTTTTAAACTAATAAAAATTGTTGTGACTTAAAGTATTTTGAAAGAATATTTGATACTACCTCTCAGTTCCTAAAAATACAAGGGTAGATTTTATAACTTTCAAATAGATGTGATTTTTGTTCATTGAAGTTGACATGGGCATTGTAGTGGTGCAATATACAAGTTATCACAAGTATTATATCTTCTGAACTTCATTAATCACATCAATGTAGTTGAAAGTACTATATCACTAACTGATTTTTGGAAGTGCTTGAAATAATCTCCTTTGTGGGGCAGGTAAACTATTTAGATTTTTACCTATTCCTAATCTGGTGCTGTAATCTTTTCTCAGTGTTGATCGGAACAAATATCAAATTCAGATTCCTCTGCCTCCAAAAATTGATCCAAGCGTAACCATGATGACAGTAGAAGAGAAGCCTGATGTTACATATAATGATGTAGGTGGATGTAAGGAGCAAATAGAAAAGATGCGAGAGGTGCGAACATATTGATATTAATTTTGTTATGATTGTTTATGTTGCATCTTTTGCAGTTCTGCGATACTAAATTCCTTTAATCTTCCTTTAGGTTGTTGAACTGCCTATGCTTCATCCTGAGAAGTTTGTAAAGCTTGGAATTGACCCTCCTAAAGGAGTTCTCTGCTACGGTCCTCCTGGAACAGGCAAAACACTATTAGCAAGAGCTGTGGCTAATAGAACGGACGCATGTTTTATTCGTGTTATTGGCAGTGAGCTTGTCCAGAAGTATGTTGGTGAGGGAGCTCGTATGGTTCGCGAGCTTTTTCAGGTTAATAACCAGAACCTGTTTCTGTTGTCAGAAACCTTGCTTGTAGATATATTATATGTAGGAACTTACTAAAGCTTCTATATGGCAGATGGCACGGTCAAAAAAGGCTTGCATAGTGTTTTTTGATGAAATTGATGCCATTGGAGGTGCACGTTTTGATGATGGTGTGGGTGGAGATAACGAAGTTCAACGCACAATGCTTGAAATCGTAAATCAGCTTGATGGTTTTGATGCACGTGGTAATATTAAGGTCTTGATGGCAACAAACAGGTTAAGTTTTGCTATTTCGACTAAGCACTGTTTGTGATTCCTTTTTTGTGTCACAAGTTATATTCTATTCCAGTATGACTGATAATGACAATTTGTGGCTGGGTTATTTGTCTTTGATTTGTTAAATATCCCAGCTTACCAATTATACATATTAAGATGTAGTGATATACATAATATGGTGTTCCAGTTTCTGTGCTCTAGAGAGGAAAGAATAGTTATGGTCTCGTATGCTTTCTTGCTGACCACAATCTTTTTGCGTTGGTATATAGAGTAGTGCTTTTTGTGGGCCTCCTTGTTCTACATGTATAGAGTTTTGCAATACTGTAACTAAAGATGCATTATTGTGATAGGGCTGAGGGCATATCTTTATTTGGATGTACCAGTGTTGCCTAAAAGTTTTCTTCTTAAATTAGAACATAAAATGGTGCAACTGCGACTGTTATTTCAACTCGCTAACTGCTTCTATGCTATCTGTTGGTTGCATATTTTCAGGCCTGACACACTTGATCCAGCACTGCTACGACCTGGGAGGTTAGATCGTAAAGTTGAGTTTGGGCTGCCTGATCTGGAAAGCAGAACACAAATATTTAAGATCCATACTCGGACTATGAATTGTGAAAGGGATATTCGATTTGAACTTCTAGCTCGACTCTGCCCCAATTCTACCGGTATGTTGAAAGTGTTAGGCTTTTTCATCTCCATGTCCAACTCCTCCTATAATAGGAATAACGTTTTTATGTGACCCATCTCTCTTTCTTTTCTCTGTGTTTTTTTGCCAGTATAAATGATACTCACTCTTCTTCAGTTGCAAAATTTAGGTTGAATAAGTAACTTCTTAAATGTTTAAATTTGTTTTATGGTCAGTCTGCCTATTATATAAATATAGTCAGAATTTGCGAAGGACGTTCTTAGTTTCGAATTCTTGAAAGAGAGGTGGGAAATTCTCTTGTCAGAATGCTAATTGTCCCCTTCTGGCCAGCCTGCCAATATGCCATCCAGTTGTGGAAAAGATTTGCATGACAGGTTTCATTTGCAAGCGTAATGGTATCCGATTCACTTGTTGAATCTCGTTTGTTTCTTTTGGGGGGGTTTGGGTAATGCCTGCATTTGCTGTACCTTTTTTTGAATGGGGTTGAGTTCTAAGCATGTAATGTTTATAAATTACCTGCTAGGGCAAGTGATTTATAATTTAGACTTTGGCTATATTATAAGGTTATGATCTTTGTTGAATGATTTGTTTTGTGGATTTTATGTTGACAAGGATTGCAGTGGCACGATCACTATATTGGTCAGGAAAAAATTAAAAGAAACGAGGGGGTCAAACTACCCTTTTCCTTTTAATTTATTGTGTCAATTGGCATTTAAGAGGTCATAGATATCCTGCACTATGTTGCCTTTCTTTTCCTCTGTGTATAGTGTTTGGGTTTTCTTAGGGCAGTGTTGTCTAAGTTGTACAACATAGTTTCTGTGTGACTAAAATTTGATTCTTATATGTAAACAACATTATCTTATTTTTTTTGATTTCTCTTGAATTTAGGAGCTGACATAAGAAGTGTATGCACTGAAGCTGGTATGTATGCCATTCGTGCAAGAAGAAAAACTGTTACGGAGAAGGACTTCCTTGATGCTGTCAACAAAGTTATCAAAGGGTATCAAAAGTTCAGTGCCACTCCGAAGTATATGGTGTACAATTGAGTGAACTTTGTATAATGCTTAATGGTGGCTGAAAAAGAATTAATTGTGAACACATGGGAATCATTTTTTTTCTTCTGTCTAGACATTTGCCTTTTTAGAGTAAAAGTTGCTTCCTTTCTTTTGTTTTCTTATTGTATTGTACCTTTGTGTAATCTCAAGTCATATGGTTTTAATCTTGTCAAGAGCAGATGGACACGTTCTTTTATCATTGTAATTGTTTTCATAAATTGGGAGGGGGGGAAAACGACAGCTAGTTATTTCAGATCCTTACTGTGTTATACCTTCGTGAAATTAGTATCAAGAATATCAGTCATCTGAGTTCAAACTTGTGAAGAGCAGATTGATTTTTGTTTACCCATTCAATTGCTTTTTTAAATCATAAAAAGTAAAATAATTGTCAGCCAATTATTTTGGAAAGGCTATAAGCAGATGGGCTGCTTTTTCAAATAGAGGGAGGGAGGAGGCTGATTTAAAACTTGTAAAGAGCATAGGGTTTTTTGTTTACCTTTTCATTCTCACTTTCTATATTTTCTATAATAATATAATAAACTAATACAGGCGTTTTAGTTGTACACATTATAAAAGAGAGTATCACCAGACTGAGTTTTTTAATTAGATAAGATCTGTGTGCAAATCCACTTCAAGAGTAAAATGATCATATTCACAACATAGTCATGAAAAAGAACGTGGAATACATGAGAGAACTTTAAAAACATATAGTAGGGACCGGCCACTGGCTGCAATATATAGCTCACACTCTTCAATGAACAATTGGACTGCACGTGAATCCCTTGTACAAGAATATGGTTGCAACTTATAGCTCACACCTAGGACCAGAGAACTGCGACTGCTACTGCGATATATGGGTTGCTTGTGTTGGTATTATTTGTCAATCCAGTCCTTGAACAGCAATATCATGTAGATAGGTAGGTTAACTGCAGCTACTACTGTGATCACTCGGATGGTTCTAATTATTCTCCTGATCGCCATATTAGCCTTTGACTTGTTTATTCTAGGTGCTATCTTGGTTGATGTATCTGTTGGTACATGTACACTCACATCTGAAGGCATCAGGACATCTGTATCCTGCATCAACTGTTTTTTGGCTGCTGACCTCATCACAGCATTTCCCCTGTAGCCAAGAAAAATCTATTAGCAAAACAAAGAAAGAAAAGCACATGCATCAAGTGCAACTTGAACAGAAAGACTTTAGAGCTCATCAGGAGGTTACATCAGTCATCACGAGTTTAATCACCAAGATTACAATTTATTAGAATCGGAGTCCAATTTTGAAATACACATAGTAGGCAGCATACTGCAATTCAAAGGTGAAACAAAAGCCTTGCGTAAAGGCTACCCCTCACTGTCTTGGTCAAGTCAGTCTCTATAAGAACAAATTTTAATAATGGTGTGTGAGTTTGTTAGTTTGGTTCAATACCCTATCATTATAAACTTTTACTTTCAACAAAGGAGCAATTTCAAAAAGCTAAGAAACTGTTTGCCCCTCACCACCCTTGGTTAAGAGATTAATCATATTCCAGCTTAGAGCATTTTGTTATTCAAGTTCTTCAATTGTTGCTTCTGGCATGTCTTTTAATAATTAATTGTTATTTCCCCTGTTATGGTAAGCTAGATCCTTATAAGTGAACAGTTTAGTAAGGTCAAAGTTATCTTCATGGTGTAGTATTTATCGCCACACATAAATTATAAACGGTTACTTCCAAATATCGTATACAAATTTACTTCGACCAACCTAGGAAAAAGAAGTCTGAAGTTTAAATAGGTGGATATCATTTGAGTTTCAAGAATATGTTTTAATCAGATAACTTTATTAAAGTAGTTTTTACCTAGTTTTAATAAATATTTAATTTGAAATTTATTGGTTTTCTTTATTCTGGATTCTTATGTTGATTTATTCTGTTTTCAAACAAACCACCAAAATTTATTGAAACTAAACATTCAAATACCTGATAAAATCCATAATTCAGAATATTTCTTTGATAATCATCCACTTCATATTTATAGCTTAATTAGTTTGAAGTTTCAATAAACAGATAATTATTATTTTGGTTTGTGTTGCGAATGTACTGGCCATCTATCTAACCTATAAGGATTTTACTCTATAACACAGAGATTCACATTCAGCACTTACCTTTCTGTTGCACCGTTTTCATTTGATGAAACAGCAGCCTTTATCATTCTCTTGACAAGATGCATTGAACCCTCTGCATCCCAAACCATATCGTACTCGCAATTTTCTTCATCAACTTTCTCTTTGGAACCTTTAAATATGTTGCAACTAATTACACTTCTAATGTAGCCTGTGAAATCAACATGTCCTAAGATAGATACACCACTTGTTGGCCAAAACAGGGCAAGGAGTAGGGTAAGAACAAACTGACACAGATACCTGGCAACGTCAATGAAGCACTTTTAGGTTAGAACCTATGGATTATTTATATATTCATAATATATCATGTTAATAAAAGTAAAAATCACCATATGTAAATGTGTGTTTGTAAAGGAAGAAAGCACAGATGAGTTAAAACTGCATCTTTTCCAATTGTTGCATTAGGGAATGAATGATTCCATGCAGATAATAGCATAAAAGATGGATACAAGTTTCCCTGCTGCCAGCTTATTGTACCTAGAGTTTGCTGCAAATATATTGTCTATCAAAGGTCACATAAGGTAAGGGCAGCATACGCTTAAACAGTAAGATTCTTACTTCCGTTACTGGTCCATACTTGGACGTGTGAGTAACTGTACACTGATCGTGGTCATGACCAGAAAGTACAAATACCTGCTCAGACAGGTAAGTACTTATGTCAAAGTTAGTCCACATAATTTTATAAGGTTTTCATAAAAAGAATTTGAGCTTCGTGCACATTTGACTGATGGAAGTACAAACATACAGGTCTGACAGAATCCAGTAAGCTCTCTGTTTTTTCTTCACTTATATAATTTTGATACCTGTACACGTTCTCAAACATCAAATTTGTACATATTAGCAGAAAGATTGCACTGATAAAATAATATTATTAAAAACAAATAATTAAAGAGATGAAAATTTACAATATATCTTCACCAAGGTCATCACGGCGGACTCTCTGAACAAGAAACAAAGGTATGCATAAGTTTGATAACTAATACAAGCATTTGCATCAACATTCAGAATCCAAAAGAACTGATGAGAGAGTACTACAGAGATCAAGGCATGTGATAGACATTATTCTCTGACATTTACAAGAATCAAGATCCAAAATTTAACACATGTAATTGAGAACTTGGAATTCGTAAGATATTTGTGCCAGCCAATGTATGAAAGGGCATTTGGTTCTCATAAGCCAACGGCTTAGCAATAATTGTTGTTTTTTTTTACTTTTCAGAACTAATTACCCACAACTAACATAAATGAAGAAAAAGATGAAAGGCTTTACCTGGTTAATAATGTTGGAAGAACGGTATGGACCACAAGATGTATCACTACTCCGATACAGTGGGATGTGACTCAACAAAACTCTTGGCACCGAGCTAGAATCTACACATAGCACGGGTACTCGATATTACAAAATGATGCAAACAATGTACCCCTTAAGCAACTTGATATCAGAGTTAGCATCAGATACCCATCGAGACATTTTTTACAAACTTCCACGTAGCAGAAGTCGAGTCCCGTTGTGGATGGCCTGTCAAAAAGAAACATCATGTGCAGTTATCAACTTGTGATACTACTCAAGATTCTTTAACTAGTGGAACCTGTACATTACTACTTGCATGCACTAAAACACGACAGAAGGTCTACTCTATTATTTCTATGGTCTATTGCATGATCATGATTTTGACAAGATCCAAAATATAAGGATTTCCTTTGATCTTATAGCTGGTGCAATCCAACTCTAAAGAGACAGAGAAAAAACAAAATCCATCCTATATCAATTGCAATTAAAACCAGTTTCTCTCTTCCACAAAAAATTCCTAACTTAAGACTGAAAAATAATTGTTAGTTAAAACTTCTGTTGATAGTAAGCACAAAAAAACATCTCGAGTTTTTTGTTTTTGACAATAGAAACCATCTGGAGTTGTAACAACATTATGCTATAAAAAGCGACAGTATTATTTTAGATTAGGATATAATATGATTCTGGTAAGCCTTCCTCGTAACACCTTAATGTATTGGGAGAATTGGTCACTTAACATGGTATCAGAGCTTAAGCTCACGGGAGACTTGGTTTCAGATGCGTGGGATTGTTCCTCTCACCTGTAATAGTATCTGGTAAACCATGGATATTTTCTATTTCATGTCAGTTCCCTGTATCTTCTTCCTATTTAACAAAAAACTAGTTTTCTTCTTCCGAAGGTGGAATCATCCAATATAGACACATTTAAATTTACTGGCTGATTCGCCGCCTTCTGTTGAAGAAAATAATAAACTAAAACACACGTCTCTGTTTGGTGGGGTGGGCTAGAATGGAAGTGGGACTGATTTGAAGAAAAAATAGAGGTGGAAAGAGGATGCATAAGCAGATAGTAAAGGATTATGAGTGAAAGTTACTAATGATAATGTGGCTTGTGGGAGACAGGAATGAGCATCTATTTGAGTTTTGACCTATCTAAAAGTTGGACATATGGCAACATAGGATAAAGATATATAACTGACCATCCAACGTCTGGGCATCAATGGCAATAAAATCAAGTCCTCCAACTTTAAATTGATAATTTCTTGTACCAAACACATTTTCATATCGGCTGAAAACCTGTACAATTTTAAGATTTGTTATATAAGAATCAGTAGCCGATTAGAAGTACAAGACAAAAGAATTGCCCACTATTTGCATGCATGGGTATATATGTTATTTTTCAAATCCATTAGAATTTTTTACGTTTTCAAGCAAAGGTATACAGAGCACTACTACATATGGATCAATTTGCACTGCTTTGTCACAGAAATTACTCTTAGCATCTACGAGTGCTTTAAAAATTGTGAAGTGATCCCAAAAGTTTAAGGCTTAACATGAATATTTAACAGTCCCCCCTCACTCTGAGAGTCAGTTTTTGGGATTAAAGAGTGGATAACTAGGAGCCTAACTTCGGGAAATAATCAACCTAAGGGTTTGCTTGGATTATAAATTGGAGAGGGATAGGGAACGTCTGGTTTAGTAGGGCGGCTGGGTTGGGAAGGGGTAGGCTGGGTTGAACCATTACCTTGTTTGGATGCAGGGATTGAGTTGGGAGGTGTTCAACCCACTGTTTGGATGAAGGGTTAGAAGGCAAGGTCTGGAAATAAGTACGAATAAATTTATTAATTTTCTCTTTTTAAAATATAAACAAGTTTCAAAATTTTAAAATTTATATATATATATATATCAATAATATATACAATTTCTTAAATAAAATATGTACAAATATACTACATATATACTAAACTATAATAAGCGAACATAGGATGTAGGAGTAGTTTGGTTAGATATTTTGGTCATTCTTAAATTACCATTTCTCTGCCTTTTTTTAAAAAATAAATAGAAAAACTTATATAAAACAGACCAACATGCCTCTTCTTGATTCTAATGTGTTCTACTCCAAGACAAACGCAAATGATCATCTAACTATTCTTAACTCTAACACTCTCGCGTTCAACTCCAAGACAAACAGAAAGCTAATACTAGATAAATAATATCTAACAATACTAAATAACTTATAAAATGATGATAAAAATTAAATTAAAAGTAATAAATTTTGATTTTATACGAGTTTAAGGCTAGTATAATTAATAAATAAAGTAATAAATCATTTGGTTGATTAATTTATACAAATACATACAAAATTATATGTGTGTTTTGAGTCAATATATAAATTTGAATGTACATGTTAAGAAATGGACAGAAAAAAGTTGAATATAAGAAAATCATAAAGTGAAAAAGAGGACATCTTAAGTGAACATGATGCACAAACAGAATGGCAACCATGGATCAGCAGAAGCAAGTAACCACTGGTGTTTGGGGGTGTTGGAAAACCCTCATTTTAACTAGATGACAACCCATCAAAATTCGACCCTCCCACCTAAATTTTTCCCAAATATGGATCTAAAATTTCCAACCCAACCCCCTATCCAAACAAATCCTTAGTGTCCAAGTGTCCATTATTAGATATCTGAGAATAATGTGGTTACCAAGGTTTTAACTCTAGACTTCCGCTTTGTTACCAAGTTAAATTACCAAATACAAGAGTATGGTCGTAGTACTAGATATAATTATATTTAACTACATTTCTCTAACTTGAGTCTAGTTCGACCCAAACAAATGAAGTCACTATCAACAATAATACTTTCTCCACTTCAGACCTAAAATAGAGTATGAATTGAGTTTATCAAGTCAAGCTTGGTCCCTACTTGGTTTGCATTACAAGTTTACAACCCTAGATGACTACACGTCTACACATCATATTTGGTCAATGGGTGTTTCTACCTGTATCTTTCCCGCCCACATTCACTTTAATTTTAGTATCCTTCATTTGAAAGAAACATGACAACTTTTTTAGAGTGTACCTGTGGCATATGAGAATGGAGAGCAGAGTAGCCAACGTCATGGTTTCCGGGCAAATGGTAAACTTTGATGTGCTTAACACTGTCAAGTGTATCCAGATCAAAAATATGTCTGAGCCGACTTAAAGATTCTTGCCACCTGTTTGATCAAACAAATTATTAATTCTGATTTTCAGGTAAAAAAGCAAACATAATTACAAACTCGAACTATAAGACAGAATCACAAGTCCAAATCAAATCAACTATACATATAAGGCCGTATAGAATGATTACAAAGAGGCAATATCAATATTCCGACAAGTGAACATCGCCAAATGATTTCACAAACTACTACCAGCTGCAGATTGAATAATAAAGTGATAGTGCTAGTGTATGAATTAGCATGCTTAAATTCTTACAGATGAATGGTCCTAACTATGAAGCGTGGATAATCATTAATAGAACGATCATGTAAAATTACAACTATTTGAACTTTCAAGCATATACATTTCTTGGGCTTACTCTTCATCAGAGAGATAAGGACCTCCATCAAAATAATCTCCAAGAAACAAAATTACATCAGGTTCAAATGGCAGGACGGATGCTAGAAATGCTCTGCGCATGTATACATCTGTATAGAATTGTGCAATCTCAAGAGCTAGCGATTTCGGAGCAACACTAAGGGATGTTCTATCCATGAGCTGTTGAGAATGTGGTATGGTAATACAAAGTTATAGAAATGACAAGACCAATAGTGACAATGTATACTTAAGAAAATACCCCAGAAACAAACCAAAACCTGAGGATCAGCCAGAACTGCCACTTTCACAAAATCATCTGGATACTCTATTCTCTTTATCTGATTATTAAGTACAGAGATTGTCAGTGTAATATATTTTGCAAAATTATTTGGTCCATATAAATGACCTAAAAATTTCTTCCTTTTAATATGGCCAGTATATGAAATCATTTTTCTTTTACATATGCTATGAATGTTTGTATCAATTATTTTGCACATACTTGGTTTTGATTAGTAATCAACAAATATGAGAAATCCTCTCTCTGCCTATAATGTAAGCCTTTGCCCATTACAGAGACGGGAGACCATATAAATCACTATCAAGAAACACACAACTCAAATATATAGGAATATAGCTCAAGAAGAACTTTGAATTATGTTTGGAGGTATAGCTTTAATTCGAATGAGATTAAATTACCTTAGTGATGAATTATCTTGTTCTCAGATAGAATGAGATTTAATTACCTTAATGATAAATTATCTTGTTCTCAGATATTAGGGTTCAATATTACATCATTTGACAAAAAAAAGAGTATATACTACATTATCAAAAAGGTGAAACCAATGTACTTATGTGGATTGTATATCCCTTTAATATGTAATAATTTCGTAAAAATTATGTGATGGCGGCACCTTATTTGCGATATTCCTTCTAATACGTATCATATGAATAAAATTGTGGAAGAGATTAAGGATAAATAATAAAAGTATATTCTGACCAAAACAAATCATAGTAGTAAACAGAGACATAATTGCCACAAATCCACAACTGAGTCATCTATCTCATTACATTCAACCAATTAGAAGCAGAGTTAGTTGGTAGGACTACTTTTTTTTTAAAAAAAAACTTCTATTTCTCTATTCCAATGTAAAGATCTGGAAGTAATACATATAAGCTAAATTTCTATTCCAATGGCATGCTTGCAGCCTTCAGCTCTTTAGCATGCATTTATTACAGACTTACAGCAAATAACAAAGGAGGACAGTAATCAGGAGTTCAGGACTCAAAGCCAAGCAGTCCAGCTTGCTTTCCCTTCAACCAGTCGTTGCAATGCATATTTGGTTAACAGTATTAACGAATTCATATATTTGTTTCCGGGTGCCAAAACAGCATAACTTTTTATTTTGTGCCATCTTGGGCACCACACACCCGTTCTTGGGTTACAATGGTTATTCTCGCCAATTCTGACAATCTGTGATTTACCCTTACGCGTCCTTATTTTCAGACTCATCTGATCAATAAGATTGAAGAAAACTAGAAACGGCAATCATATATGTGAGTTTATATGTCACTTGAATGCTAATCAGTTACGTTTTTGGTATTGCAATTGTAGAGAATTAGAGATTCAAACCCTTTGTATCCTTTAGTTACACATACGAAAATTCTTCAGTCCAAATTAACCACCAAAAAAACTTCGAACTCACAATCTGGAACGACCAGGTATACCGTATATCACTAGATTGAATTTTAAATATATGAAAAACTGACTATAAGTTAAATAAATAAATTGTAAAAAATAAATATTGAAATGTTAAATTTGGAAATAAATTAGTTAAGCTGGAAATACGGAAGATTACTTGGTAGATACCTTGGAAGAAAGATGGGGCCAGGAACAAGTGAAAACAGAAGGAACCCAAAATGCGAACATCTCGCCGTAGAGAAGAGTCAAAGCCCATATCAAGCACATCATCGCCGTTAGATTCCACGTCATCTTCCCACTCCTACTTTTGCTGCGCTAGATCAGCGCCATGTTTTTTCATTACAGTCTAGCAGATCTATCCTTAGATTTCTTCGTTTAACAGAAGTAGCTTTTAGGTTGATACACAGGCATATATTCAGACAAATGAGTATTAATTATAATAAATTTCTTGATGTTATTTTAAGAGAACGATTTTTACTGTATTTTATAACATTTTAACTGTATCTTATTATAACATTTTCTATAAAAACAAATATACTAGAAGATAATTCATTAATTTATATATACTTATATTTATATTCTTAATATTATTATAATTTTATATAAAATGTGCAATCGTGCATAGTAGGTGTAATTGATGTGCGGGCTATGTGCATATTAATTTTATATATTTGGGATAATTTTAATTTTAAAATACATGTGCATATTAATTTTATATAATTAAAACTGTTTTTCATATATTAATTCTGAAAATCGTTTTCCGAAAATAAATTTAATAATTTTGCTATAAATCTTTTTTGCAGAATGGTTCAAATTCTAAATCACCTGCAAAGATCAAAAACATGACTGAGAAAGAGTATACGTCTCATGTTGAGATAAGAGATGACAATGTCTTAGCCAAAACCAAGATATTATATGTTAATGATGCTTTTGAACTTTCTAATTTAACTGGAGCTTCTTTATCTTCGGATGCAATAAAGTCGGGACTGAATACTTCAAGCTTTGCTGAGGTTTGTATTGTATCGACCTTGATCAAGAGTGCTCAATTTTACCAATAATGCTTCGACTTTCTTTGAGTTTTCTATTACATTCTGCAATCAGTTCCTTCGATTTTGTCTTTGTAGAGCATGCTCAACTTATCCAAGACGGGGCCGCGGGAGACACTCCAACTTCTGACAAATCAGTCCACCGGAAGATTAAGATTGTATGTTAAATCATTCATTATGTTAAGTACCGTGTTCAATAAATAAAATAATTCTTATGTCTTTGCTTAAGAATGACGTTGCAACTTTAAATGTAATCGGATATTATAATTATTTATGAAATTTTTTTTTTCATCTCTGAAGGAAGGTTGAGGAATAATTTCTGGAGTGATTTGCTTGGATTTAGCAAAAGTAGGATGGCTTGGATAAAAATTTAATATCTGTTTCTGAATGTAATTTTAAATAAAGGACTTCGCCGTGAAGTTTAAGAATATTACTTTGTTCATCCGCTTCTAATTTAGATTAGTTTCACGACTTTGATTTGTGAATTCCATCTATTATGCACTCTACTAACGTTTAGTTATTAGTTATATCGTCTAAAAAATATAAAATAAGATATATCGTCATGATTTTAAAAACAACATATCACCGTGTGCGGAACACGGGCAAATTACTAGATATGTTATTAAGTACTAATATATCTTTAGACTGGTATATTAATTTTTGATTGTAATACTTGTTTAAAAATTAATTATTTACAGATTATTATGAGAAGTAATTTTTAATTGTCATATCTGCGAGTGATATATTTTTTGTCATCATCAAAAATCGGTTGAAATTTATAAAAAATTGAATGAGACATCAATAATTTCCGTGTGCGATGCACGGGTAAAAAGCTAGTTTTATATAAAATATGCAACCGTGCATAGTAGGTATAATTGATGTGCGGGCTATGTGCAGTATATGTGCATATTAATTTTTTATATTTGGGATAATTTTAATTTTATAATACATGTGCATATTAATTTTATATAATTAAAACTGTTTTTCATATATTAATCCTGAAAACCGTTATCAGAAAATAAATTTAATAATTTTACTATAAATCTTTTTTAAAATTTAACTTATTACTTCTTCTGTCCATTTTACTTTTTGAAAAATTATCACATCGTATAAAATAATGATGAAGTTTTTTCTTCCTTGTCTATATAGTGAATTTAATATCTCACTGTCACAATAAAATTTATCTCAAGATAAAAACGCATAAATATAAATTTTGATTTATGATTAAATATATTTATTTTAAATTGGTTAGTTTCTTTTTTTGAAAGTTAACGGCTACTCAGACTCTCAGGATCTAACTTTATGAAAAATAAACACATGGCTGTGAACCCATTTGGACGAACTTAAATTAACTAAAATATTATATATAAAATAAAATTACATGTTTGAGTTATTTATTTTATGAGATGAGTTATTAAAAACATAGTAATTATAATAATATATTTGTGTTTCTATTTAAATCACATTATTAAATTTCATTGTATAGAATCATAAAAATAAAATAAAATTATTCATAAAAGTATCGTCTACTAATTTTGGCCATTCCATTTAAAATAAAAAATAGAATTTAAGCCCGTCACTTAAGTTGAAGCCAAATAGGCTCTAAAACAATGATATGAAAAAGATAAATTAATTTGCAAAAAAAAAAAAACAAAAAAAAACAGAGCAAGGCTCATCATATGTGATTGTCCTGTAAATATTTGATACCAGGGATATCTTTTTTTTTTTTGACAGAAGATACTAGGGATATCTATATGATAAATTATTTCAATTACCTTAATAAGTTATTTCCATAACCTTAATAAGTTATTTCCATATTTGTTTCAAGAGAATGTAAATACAAAGAAAGTGAGCATTGAGTGGTGACCATAAATAATGCAGGCAGAAGCCTCTTCCAGTCTTCTGGACTTGATGATTTAAGTACCAACATAAGGTCCAGGAGTAAATGCAGGTGCGCCATGTGAATATCTCCACTCTCCGCATGCAAGACATTTTTCAACTTGAGTACTGTTATTTAAGGTACAAAACTTGCAAGACCAAAGATTTTGTTTCTTCGTCGCACGGCTTTCATGCTTTGCAGTTCCGCAAGCTTCACATAACAGAGCTAGTGACTGGACGCATATACATAACATTGTTAAAAATTGATGCTAACAGTGGAATTACAGATACATCAATAAGTTGAATGATTGCATAAGTAGTTCTTTCAAGGAAAACATAAATTTACCTGATTTGACAAAGTACATACACCACACTGCCACATTGGTGCTGCATCTTTACTTTCCTGACTATTTGTTTGACTACTTGTTGGTGCGACTGATGTTTCAGTAGATTTCTCTTTTACTTCGATAGGAGGTTCAATGGTTTCAGGAACCCCATCACTCTCTGAAGACTTTGATGCACACCACAAGTCATCATGCATTCTCCTTTCAGCAGCCATAGCGGCAGCCTGAATTGGGCTAAGTACCGCCCTAATATTGCTATCACCGCCAATACGCCTTGGCCCAGATGGCAACAGGGATCCATGCTTGGCTCTATTTTCCGCAGCAGCCAGGGCGCTCTGGCGTAAGGATGACAAGGGGGGTTGTCGAGAATAACCACCCAATCGTCTCCCAGGAAGTTCAAATCCTTGCTCACATTCCTTAAAATGAAAAGAGAAGGGGTGCTGATAAGTACTAGATATCCCATAATGCAAATTAAGTGAAAAACTACACACTGGGAAATAATAGAGCTCTAACTGAACTATCACTTATAAAAAGAGCATTGTGGGCTTCTAGCAAAAACTTTAATTGTAGCATTACATTGAATATATGTTCAGAATAAGCAAATTAAATCAGTTTCAGTTTGCGAAATATTCAATAATGATATAAATATATCATTTCATATATAGCATCAAAGTTGACATTTTAGACGAGTTCCACACAGGATCAAAGTATTTCTGCTGCTGCAACTGAACTAAAAAAATGTTTTTCAGGAAGGGTAAGGATCACCTTTCTAATTTCATCCAGAAGATTATAGAAGTCGGAATTGTGAGGACCGTGTACATTGTGACAGAGTTCATGAAGCATTGTATCAAGAATTTGATTGTAAGGAAGAAATTCCAACTCATTGTGTGGACTCCGCAATCTGATTTTAACTTCAGCACCTCCACCTACATTCAGCCCCAACAGACCAGGATTCGCAGGGCTGCAAATCAAAATGAATTTCTTGTCTATTAACCATACACATGTTCATGAACAGGTACATTACAAACATAAAGGCGTAAATTAGTTACCAAAATTCATAAAGGACATTAACTTTCCATCTCCGCTTGCGCATAATAGGTTCCACTTGTTTGGCAACCTTTTCGAGAATTTCCCTGGCCTCGTTTTCCCTAACTTTCTTAAGGGTTTTAATTTCCCAAACTTTGTTAAGATCATTGAGATTCATGATAGCGTCAACGGAATCTGTTCAGAGTTTATAATGTCATTCCCAATTATGCTCATAAGATAATATGATGGCTGTAAAAAAATTCACATCAAATAGCTCAATTGAACTATTAGATAATTCAACTCAGATGCTAGAACATAATAGCTTCAATTATCAATATATGCAAACACGACATCCTAATCCTAATATAAATAACAAATACATACAATAAGAAAACAATTCGAAGTCTCTGTATCCGCTAAGAAATGAATGGATTCGAAAAAGTAATATATAGTGATGATCGAATGGTTAACGAATAGAATCACAACTGACCTGGGGATTGGAGTATAAAGATGATCAAAGAACTGAAGATGAAGGGGAACCGGAAACGGTAGATAGCTAGATATATACAAGAGTGAAAGAAGAATAAGCTATCTTATTTGGCAAGAATGTGATAGGTCAGCAATGACATGCGAGCGATGACCAAGAATTACAGTCTAGAATTCACGGGGCAAAAAATGTAGCATAAAATAGGTCTTGCCAGAATGCCAGTTGCCATCACTTAGTGCAAAAATTATACGTATAGAAGTTTTAAGCCGAAAGAAAAAAAAGTATAAAATAATAATGATAAAATATGAATGCAGTTAAATTTTTTGTGTGGATTAGAGATATAGTTAAAATAATAAGGATGGAATGATTGAAAGAACGAAAATTATGTACATTTATTTTTATCAATACCATTTTAGAGTATAAAATTCACTCCATTCCATTCATTCCAAGTGAACAAACGAGTACAAAATTAAAATCGGTGGATATACCAAACCAAACATACTCAGTATATCCCGGTAGGGTCTGAGGAGGATAAAATGTATGCAACCATGCCCCCGGCTTAGGGCACAATTAATAAAATTGTGTGTGATATAATAGTAATACCTTGGCCCATGGCGTTATGCACATCAGACTTATCTAAACAGTTCAATTTGTTGACCATGGGTGATGATGATCTCAAACGAATATATCAAACTGGATTAAAACCTGTGTTGTTTACAAATCATCAATCAATCGACATACATGAAAAAATAGCAAAAATAAATATCAACTTTTTTAATTTCAAAGATGTTAAAAGCAAATTTCAGAATTAGCTTTTTCAAAATACCAAAAAAAAAAATTTACCTACCATTTTTAGTATCAAAATTATTAAAAGAAAGTCTCAAATTCCGAGTTTATCAAAAAATATCTTATAATTTGATGCCTGAAATATAGTTTTTACTTTATTACCAATAATCCCAATTATCATTACTCAGAAGAAATTAAATATAAAAATTTCAGTCTCATTAAAATCACATATTTTTTAATCGGATAATAATTTCTTAAATTGGCAAAAATCTAGTCTAATTTTTTCGTTTGCATCATATAAATTTAAAAAAAAATTAATTAAATTATTTTTTATTTAATAAAAAATGTGTTTTATTATAAACGTTAATATTTTTTAAAGATAAAATTGAATATTATGTATGATATTTGGTTAAAAGAAATTTTTATATTATGCAAGTACAAAAATATCCCCGAACTAAAACCTCATATTTAGCTTTAACCGAAATTTTTAATGAAAAAATAAAAAACTGCAACATATTAATTTTTTTAGAATCAACGGTCACATTTTAAAGTTAGGATGTTTGATGATGAACCAAATTTAAGGATCACAGATCACAATACTCTCAAGAACTAGCTTCTTAACCCGTGCAAAGCACGGGTTGCTTTAAATTATATTTTTAATGTATGTTATATTTTTTTTTCCAAACCAAACCAAACATACTCAGTATATCCCGCTAGAGTCTGAGTTCCGTGAAGACCCCCGCACGATACATAAAATAGTGTGTGATATAATATTAATATAATACATTAGCCCATGACCTTCTTCACATGCGACTCACCTAAACAATTCTCGTTTATCGATAATGGGTGACAATAATCTGAAACAGAGATTTCAAACTGGACAAGAACTACCATTATTTTCACACTTTTTTGAATTAACTTGATTCATTCTTTGTAATCCATCCGGTTCTGCTTCATCTACGCTACCAAAGCAACAACCGTCAATACATTAACCGTCACCAATCCAACCCAATGGAGCCTCGTTCTTGCCTGGGGCTGTTAACGAAACGAATATTTAATGAAATATTCGGTATTCGAATTCATTTAGTATTATTCGTGTTCGTTTATTAACAAATACAAATACGAATTCAAATCCTAAAAAATATTCGTTTCATTAACAAATACAAATTCGAATAGATAAATATTCGTATTTGCTATTCGCTTAATTATTTGGAAATTAAATATTATATATATATATATATTATTTTATATTATATAGAAAAATACTATATTTCTTATTTAATAGGATTGTGGATTATTGTGGGACCAGATATTATATTAAACCAGCCCAGTCCATGTAATAAAAGGTTGAGCCAGTGGAAGTTTTGTTGTATGATCTTGGAATTAATTAAGGCGTATTAAACTTTACATTTTGGTTATAATTTTAATTTTATTTTCTTTGAATTGGATGATTGTAGTCTGTATAATTAGTACTTTATAGTTTGCTTGAATTGGTGAAGCATGAGAGTTTATAACTTTTGTCACGGGCTAGCACTTCAGTTATTTAGTTCCATTTTGTTTTAAATGAGTACCTTAAACGAATACGAATAGTTCGTGAATCTAACCGAATCCGAATACGAAAACGAAAACAAATAATTATTCGGATAATAAACGAAAATAAATCCGAATATATGTATCTAAACCGAATACAAATATGAAAATTAAAATATTCGTTTCGAATTCGTTTCGTTAACAACCCTATAATACCTTCTCCCACCCCCATGTAATACTTTTGCGGACTATAATGATACGAATCCAGAACATCCCACTAGAAGAATATCAGAACATCCCACTAGAAGAATATGGGTACCGCGCCAAAATCATTTAAAAACTGTGTGAAATCTTGCCAAAACCTTCGACGAACTAACATCCGTGATGATCCAATAATATTAAAAAAATTAATTCAAAATTTACATTTATTTATATTTTAAGTCATATTATCTTGATATCTAGATGTACACATATTCTCAAATATTTATTAAAATATAAATATAAAAAATATACACTATTTAAATTTTTATTATATAATTAAATTGTCATTCACCTAAACTTATTGAGAATTTAATATATAAAAAATAAGATTCTTACCGAATCGGAGTCTTTATCGTATAGTTATATATTATATTTATAATTGTTCTATTATATATATATATATATATATATATATATATATATATATATATATAATTTTATTAAATCATAATAATTAAATATTCTAAAAATCGGTCGATTAACCGAATAACCGATAATCAGAAGGATTTCTTAATCCGATTTGGCAAATTTTGCTTAAGTCGATGGTTAATTGGTCAAAACTGGATTAGTCAGTCAAAAATCAGGTAGAATATTAAAATTTACAAAATTTGCGGGGAAAGTTTAAAATTTTAAAAATGAGTAGATATTATATATATATAATATTAAATTAATAAAACTATTTAAAATTTATATTTATTTTTATTTTATGTCATATTATCTTGATGTGTAAATGTACATATATCCTCACTATTATGATATTTATTAAAATATAAATAAAAAAAATATACACTATTTAAAATTTTATTATATAATTAAATTACTCACCTAAAATTATTGAATGTTTGATATAAAAAATGAGATTCTTGTCGAATCAGAGTCTTTGCCGTATAGTTATATATTATATTTATAATTATTCTAATATATATATATATATATATATATATATATAATTTTATTAAATCATAATATATAAATATTCTAAAAATCAGCTAATTAACCCAATAATCGATAAATAGACGGATTTTTAATACGATTTGGTAAAATTCGGTTAAATTGATGACTAAAATTACAGATTTTCTGATTTATGCTTTTTACAGCATTGGATATTTATTTATTTGTTATTAAATCGTGATTATAAATATAATATACATATATATATATATATATATATATATATATATATATATATATATATATTTTGAAGTTTTAATTATAAGGTAATTAATGTATATTAATGATTAGACATTAATGGCAATACGTTAGGATTAAAGTCAATAATGACCTTTTATATAGTATATAAATATGTGTATGGGCAAAGGGCAAATTTGGCATTTTGAATTAAATTACTCAACCTTGCTCTATTAGATATATAATAGATTTATTAGTACAAATTATCATGAGGGCTCGAACCGTTTAAAAAACCTCTGTCAAATATTAATATTAATATTATTATTATTATATTAAAAATAAGTTTTAATAACAAGTAAATTATTTATACTATTATTAATTATTAAATAATATGTTATATGTTATTATAATTAGTTAAAATAACATAAATCGAAGGAATGAATTTATCAATTATTTTGTAAAGATAAGTTCATCGAATAACAATATTATTAAAAAAAATGAAAGTAATAATATATTATTTTTATTTAACTGAAACAATTTAAACAGGAATTGAATGATTTTATAATTATCCTGCAGAGATAATCAGATAAGTTAATCGTTGATAGCAGCAGGGACAAGTTGGTTTGAAAGCAGCACTCTCCTCCACCCTTTTGCAAACCCTAACCCAAATCCGGCAATTGCATCATCATCTCAACTCAATTTATCCGATCCACCTTACTTCCAACAACTACTCGTTACTGCTAGTCACCTATACACACACACACACCCCCAGACATCGAGGGAGTGGCGTGGGGATCCATACATTAGATGGCTGGTGCAGGAATTCATCCCTACCACCATCACCAGTGGCCTCCGGCGCCGCCTCCTCCTGGTCCTGCCGCTGCTCCTCCTCCCGCCGCTGTTGGCCCCCCACCTCACCAGCCCATGCCTGTCCTCAACGACGAGGTACTCGTTCTCTCTCTCTCTCTCTCCCCCCCCCCCCCCCCCCCCCTCTCTCTCGCTCTCTCCCAGTCCCCCCCCCCCTCCATCCCCCTCCCTCTCTCCCGTGTACATAGTAAGTTCAATTAGATAATTAGATTCTTAATTGATGTTGCTGGTTTTATTTAATACCTGATTTTAATTACAATGATTAGGTTAGGACTATATTTATTTCGGGTCTTCCTGAGGATGTCAAGGAGAGAGAGTTACAGAATTTGCTTAGATGGTTTCCGGGTTATGAGGCTTCGCAGGTCAATTTCAAAGGTGAACATCCTATGGGTTTTGCTTTGTTCACTACTCCGCAATTTGCAATTGGTGCTAGAGATGCTCTCCAGGTTAAGTCACTGCTCTCAGTAGACCAATGCTCTCTTATTCTTTAACTCTCCGCCATCTTTGCTGGATTACATATTGTGTTTTGGCTGTCTTTAGGATATGGTTTTTGATGCTGAATCCAATTCGGTTCTGCACACTGAAATGGCAAAGAAGAATCTATTTGTGAAACGGGGTCGGTATATATTTAAAATTGTCATTATCTGTTGAGGATATACTTACAGTTCTTATTGTGCTTGTATTATGTCCTAGATACTTGAATTTCAATCATAACTGTCATATAATGATAATGTTATTGGCGTATAATCATCCTTGATGAAATTAAGGTACTGGTCATTGCACGGCCTAGAGTCAATAGGCGCACATGCACCCTGAACATGCTTCACACATTTGTGATCATTATGTACAGAATTGCAAATTACAGTATTACACTTGCTAGTATAATCAAACACATCCTGATATAAACCAACACAAGGTATGCAATACACATTAAAATGAATTAGAATTCCTTGATATCAATTAAACATTGCTTTTCATGATACTGAGCAAAATTGTTGAATTTGAACTCAGCATAGTAGATCATATTGAAATAAAGTTGCACTGAGGTTTATTAATTAGCGAGCCTAGTATATATCTGTAACTCATAAGGCATACTCGATTACATATTAATTAACAACTGAAAACTGGGATAAATTCCTGCTTTAGGAAAATTCACCTCTCACGAGCCATGATGTTTTAGAAACTAGAAGTTCAACACTACAGCTCATATTGTTCTTGTATGTATTATTGTGTACTTTGTTTAACTACACTATTGAGATGCTGTGATTGTATTAATATATCAATATTCAGTTATTTTCCATTATTGCTGGATTTTTAAGGTACTAATTCTTATAGAGGTCCACAATATACAGGTATAGTTGTTGATTCAAATGCTTATGATCAGAGTAAACGCATGCGTACCGGAGGTGATTATACACATACGGGTTATTCAAGTCCATCACCTTTTCACCCCCCACCTCCTCCTGCGCCAGTTTGGGGTCCACATGGGTGAGTGTATATCTGGCACATCATAGTAAACGGAACATGTAGACGGACCTTGTTATACATTTTTACTGGGCCGTAATTTATTTTGCATTTACTGCATCTCCAAATGAGGTTTTAACTTTTAACTGATATATTCAAGGACAGACCACATTTGGGAAAGGATAGTACTGGCCACTATTATTATAAGATTCTGTTTTCATTTAATATTTAAATCTCATGATAATATTGCTTTACAAAAAAACCACACCGTATAAATAAGGTATGTTGAAAAAAATTATTTCATCTCTCGCCTTTCATGTCTCACAGTTTTGGTTTACTGCTGCAGTTACATGGCTCCACCTCCTCCACCTTATGACCCATATGGCGGTTATCCTGTTCCTCCAATGCAAATGCCTGCTCCTGCTCCTGTACAAGCACCTAGCAGTTATGTACCCGTTCAGGTATTTCCTCTTTAGGTGTTATTGTAATGTGCTCTTGATTTTTCTACACTTACATTCCTCAGCACTTTGATGTTATGCACCTGCATCAAATTCTTCAGCACTTGTGATATTTTCCCCTTCATAGTTTTTCTGAAAAAAGTGTTAATCTATTGTTCCAAGCAAAGTTATATTTATGCTCATGGTAATGTGGTGAGGCCACACAGGAACATACTTCAAACTGTCACTATCCAGGTATACCCCAACAGCCAACGCTGGTTACAGTGCTACTAAGCCTGGCCATGACCTTTTTTATATAAATATTTTTCCTAGTGAAAATGAAATATGAGTATTGTTATAAAGATCACCAAGTAGCGTTGGTGTAATAATAAGTCTCACTCTCTCTACACATTCACACATTTGATTTTTGCTTTGCAAAAGCTTGGTATGCTACGAGCTACTGAATGTTTTAATTAAATGTACCTTTTTGGCTGAGAGGTTAATTGCTTCTGGTAGTGTGATACTTGATGAGCAAGTAGTGAAAATTGAAATATAAGTTCAGTAGTTCTTGAACATTGTGAGACTGTTTTTGTAGTGACTTATCATGTCAATGTGACACTTCACAGTTTGCCTGAAATTTAGAGATTGATTTAACGTTTGTTACTGTCACCAGTTCTTGTATTTATATTTTCACACTTCTGTGATGAGGGTGTTAACGACTTAAAATGATAATGTTTTAGAAGCCTCATATGAGCACCTCATACTCTTTTGGACAACTTTTATTGGGATTTGTTGCTTTGAATGCTTGTTATGTGTTATGTTCTGCTGCTGTGAAATGACACGTTATATTTTGCAGAACACCAAAGATAACCCTCCCTGCAATACCCTTTTCATCGGCAATCTCGGAGAGAGCATAAATGAGGAGGAGCTAAGAGGCATTTTTAGTGTGTATGGATTTTACTTGAGCCTGTTTTATAACTGTAGTCATTGTTGCTAAATTCTTCTGTTATATTTTATACTTCTTCATATGCAGACAACCAGGTTATAAGCAGATGAAAGTGCTGAGACAGGAAAGGCACACTGTTTGCTTCATCGAGTTCGAAGTATGTATCTTTCTATTGTCCATACTCCATATTTTAGTGCATCTCATGCATTTCTATTTAATAAATATCTAGGTCTCATTGCATGGATTTTCTGTCCTCTTGTGCAGGATGTAAATAGTGCCACCAATGTGCACCACAGCTTGCAGGGTGCTATTATCCCTAGCTCCGGATCGATTGGGATGCGAATACAATATCCTTTATAGTTCTGTCCTAAATATGATTGGTCCCTTCTACATTTCACCAATCTATGGCATTTGTTTATTAGGTATCAGGAATCAATGAGTTCCTGAATTGTATCTGATTTTGAAATGTTTTTGTGCTCTTCTATGAGTTTAACGGTAACTCAAGCAGAGAAACAGAAGATAATATCTAGATTAAGGCTTGAAACAGGTAGATAATGGGAGGTTTAGCAACAAATAAGCAAGAATGAAGAACTAGAGAGAGAATTCTGTTATAGGAGAAAACCTAGAGAGAGAAAGACTGGTGGAAAAGTGTTTTCCATTTTCTGATATTCAAATTCAACATAACATCCAAGTGTAAATACCCCACAAGTATTTATAGACAGACCCTAAGTAACAACTATTCATAAGCTGTAGTGTCAACTATTAATAAACTGAAATGACACTACTACCCTTGCTAAAGTCCCAGTATTGGTATTGATACATTACTTTCCTACTTAGACTAATGCTAATAGACTTGTAGTCTGTACAAGTACTAGTCCTGGCAAATGTGCTAAAGCAGTTGTTAGTGCAATCCTAACTTTAGGTCTCTTAATTTTGCCCTTGCACTACTGATCTTGATACATTACTGTCCTACTTAGACCAGTAATAATAGACTTGTGGTCTGTACGAGTACTAGTCCTGACAAATATGCTAAAGCAGTTCTTAGTGCAATCCTAACAATAGGTCTCTTAATTCTGGCCTTGCACTGATTTTTAATAGCATAATTGCTGTGAACTAGGTGGTTTTTGCCCCCAAGAATCCTCTCTTTTTCACAGGAAACTTTTGGTTATCCTGTTTTGCACTATATAATGCCAAACATATATGAAGGAGTCCTTTACGTTAGATTTTTTTTTGAACACATTAGCTTGACAGGCTTGTACCCCTCCACCGGATATAGTAAGTAATTATCATCATCCTTGGGTATACCATTTTATCAGTGTTCGACTTATTTCTCTGTGGCTTTCCTTACAATATAATATACAAATATGTGCTTTAGAAAATATATTTACTTAATAGGTGTGCAACTAAATTGCAACTTCTGTTTGTTAAAGAAACAGAAAATATTTTATCAGAATAATATATGACCTAGTAGAAAAGGTTTCAGAATCTTAAAAACTTTGGGAAATGAGCATTACTATAAAGCATTTTACACTTTTTGAATCAATGGACTATGTATTAGTATGCACACGACTTCCACTTGGTTTATTGTTACTGAAGGTTTAGTACTAGTGATGCGGGATGCAGTTTGTTTAAGTTTCTTCATTATGCTTGGTCCATATGGCTTGTAAAGCTTGCGAGCATGTTCTGTGCTGTCAATTTGGTTTTTCTGCACAGTATCTGTCACTTTTTGCGGTGTTATTGTGATTCTTAACTTCTAGAAACATATTCAAAGAACCCATTTGGGAGAAGGAAAGATTTTGGCCACTCTGTGGCCCCAGGCCCGAATGGAGCTCCACCACCCTTGACCTACCAGTAGCTGGAAGGGGATGTACTCTGTTCTCTATGCTATGATCAATACAAACTACTACTTTGATAGGATGCATCATGCAGCTGTTGCACGCATCCATTTCATCATCAAGACATCAGCATTAGCATCCCTTCACATTTGAATGCACTCAGTGTTATCATGAACATATTATTTGGTCATTTTATGTTTTAATACTGCAAAACATGCATTTGCAGCAGCATTTTAGAATTATTTGTTATTGAAGGCTTAGTTATGTTATGTAGAGTACTGCATGTGTTTTGAGATGATTCTTGGACTTGATTGCCGGTTTCTCCCCTTTTCATGTCCATTCTGTTATCAGCAATATAGTAAAAGTGTCATGTCAGTTAGATGAGCCCCCATTACATTGTTTGTTACATGTCAGCACATCTTGTTTATATAAAGGTCAGTGAGTTCATGCATTGCATGAGATCATGAGTATCCATTGACCATGGTATCATGGAGTTGAAGATCCTTCCACATTCATCATGATTTGAACCGAGTATAACTATAATTAGTCATTCAGCTTTAGTAGAGAATATATATCATCATCCTTCACTAAGCAAACTAATTGTGATGGTGCAACAGTATCAAAATGTTTTTAAATGAAGAACCTTGGGACATATGCTGCTGATGTATGCAGGAAGTTAACACAAAAAGGCTTGGATTTTATCTAAGAAGATTGAAGGCTAGCAGATGCTTATGTTAAGGGATGGGGCAAGGCATCTTCGGTGTATATCACTCTGCGGTTTATGGCTTTTGTATTCACCCGGATAGTATTCTGACTTTGTTGTGGAGAATACCTTAAAATTTAGTTGGCTTTCTGCTAGTTCTGTTAGTGATGTCATCGCAATGCTTTTTTTCAAGTAATATGTAAGTACTCTGTCAAAAAGAAAAAGAGTAATGAATATATATATTGAAGTTGGAAGTAATGCTCATGTGCTTATTTGCCTGTATGGCAAGTAGGACCCCTCTATAAATTTTAGAACTATAACGTTAAATTATGAGGGTTGTCTAAATGGTATGTTATCATCCTTTTAATATATACTTCTAATTGTTAAATAAAATTGTATACTCTTTAATATAGATTGTGTGGAAAGCGTCTGCAAAATTTGTGTTTTTGTTACAAGACTGGTGATAATATCATCCAACATGTTAAGAAAGTGAATAGACTGCAGCTACAATATCAACATGTTAAATACTAACTAAATAACGGGAGTATAAACTTGTAGTCTTTAGCTCGTATTGCCATAAATTAAAATTTTAAAATCAGTAAAATATAAATGGAAGACAGTTTACAGCAATAGAAGCTAAAATTGTAATATTACCTCAGTTCTTTTTGAGAATGTAAAGTATTGCATACATTTTCTAGATGAAAATGTCAGGTATTGCAAACATTTTCTAGATGAAAATATACGTGAACCCTTACTTATTTGTATAGAGGAGATCCGTGCTTGTTATATAACTACAAGCGATGGTGCTAATTAAATTTGCAACACGATTATTTGGATCACTGTCGTGATCTTATAAATTTTTTTCCTTTTTTGCTTTGTATTTCAAAATGGTCATGAATTTTCAAAAGTCCTCATGAAATGCACAAATTTTGAATATAACTTGAATTTATATTCCACGATATGCCCTCAAAGATTTCTTTTATCGGCCAAAAAACAAAGTAGCAGTACTGTTTATTCAAAATAATAGCTCTACCGCTAATCAGTAGCCAGACAGACGAACATCGTCTAAAGGTGCAAATGCATTACAAAGATATCAAATCCAGTAAAATTGAGGAGCATATAAGAGATTTGCAGGAGGTTAAAATAAACTTAAGTATGCTGTGGAGCAACCTTTAGCCTCATGCATCAGGGTCATCTGAGCGCACAGCTGCCAGGAAAATCAAGACAGAGTATCAAAAAAGAGGAAACATATCTATGGGACATCCGGAGCACTTTTATTTCAAAAAAAAAACTCACACACTAAAGAGTATAAGAATAAAGAGACTATGGAATAGGTAAAGAGATTATTATGTAAAATAATATTCAAATAAACAGACATTTGTGATTTGTCCAAAATAATAAGCAGAAAGACAAATATAGATCAAAGTAAATTGAATTGAGGCAAACACGAGGATCTCCCACTAAGATCCAAAATGAGGATGTCCTTTTTTTTGCGTAGAGCAGTTATGTGGGCATTCTAGGAATTGAATAAATTTGCCTCAAAAATAACACCGAGCCTTCTTATAAAAAAATAACAAGAGGCAAATGTTTAGATTTTTATCTACACCTCAGGATTGCACAGTACAATTTATATTGATTTAATCTACATTGGTCTAATCTACTGTTTTGCTCTATTATGGAAGTGAAGAGACTTGTAAGGAAGGCGTTTCTTTAGTTTGTCCAGAGAAAGAACACAATTTAAGCTGACAAGTATACAGCAAGAAACTGATTCCAGGCTCAGATGCTACTAAAAGCTATCGAAGACCATGCCAATTTTATGTGAAAGGTGTATTTGTTTCCCCTTTCTGGAGAAGCTGCAGGAGCCACACAGTGTTTAAAAGGACTAACGTTCCACGATAGACAGTCAAATATCGGGGACCAGCAGCTCCTCTTCCTAGTGGTACCTCAACTTACACTGATGATCATAAATGTGTGTCACTGGCAGAATACACATTCGTTCCTGTTGAATAAGGTCTGCTCATCTCATCAATCCACGTATTTTTAAGTGGCTTCAATACGATGATTGCCTCAATATTAGTGGCAGGCCTCTTAAAATCGGCCGTGCACTCAAGTACTATAAATTAGTTTAAGGTATTAAATTTTCTGAGCAGATGCAGATGGTAAGAATTGGGCTTCAAATCTGAAAGTAAAGCAGAAATCTCTACAAGAGTACATACTGGACTACTCAGTGTTTTGATTTGAGAGGATCAAAAAAGAAGTTAAATACAGTCTTTTGTTGTCAATCAAAAATGATATAGCATACCCTTACATATTTTCCAAACTGACACTTAACTCACTTCAAGCCATTTGCACTATATATGTCTCATTTATCACACAGAAGAATCAGACCCTTGCAGAGTTATAGTTATTTAGAACCTAAAAGTATGGGGGTGGTGTTCAGTGGCCATCAGGCAAGAACCAAAAAAGGCTACAAATATAATTTCACAAGGACACTGGGTTTTAAAAAGTTTGCTAATAATAGAAGTGAAGCTTGACTTAAGGATGGGCTTAATGTAGGAACACATTATGAGTACCAATAGGACCAAAGGGGTGGCTTCTATTCGATTTACCACAAAAAAAAACCTGCCAGAAAATTATAATGTTTTTAATGCATTCAGCGATTTCTGGTGGAATTTCATAGTATTAACATAGAAGCATTCAACTATACCAGACGAAAAACAAGCCACTGCTACCAAATTTTTTTAATAGAACACATCACACAGCCATATAAATAACCACATCATTAAGGGGTGGTATGATATAAAAAGAGCTTCTAAAGCTCGATCAATAGAAGTAATATAAGTACCATTCTAGCCGCTGATCATAAGAAGTTTCCAACTTTTGGTGGTGCTAAGCAGATATAGAGCAAAATCAAGCTAGGTATTAGGTCAACTATCTGTTTTTATATTGGAGATACCCTGCTATTACTAATTTTATGTGTATGTGTATGTATAATACTATACATTAAAACAACTCAACCCAATCAATTAAGAAAAACATAAACAATACAATCAATTAACATAAACATAAGCACCAAAACAGCCCTTCCTTAACCAAACACGACCTTTTAATTACATATATCACTAAACCTACAGATTCATTTACTCCAACTTCCAATCAGTTTCCGTAACCATCACCGCTCAAACCAAGTTTGACATCATCAAGAGCCAGAGACATTACAAAGGGATGTCAACTTTATAGGTCAAAAAGTAATAACAGATCTTAGTTATTAGAAATATATGAAACCCTAAACAGAATAATATGCAGCGAATACCGAAATGTAATTAAACGGATAATATAAAACATAGATCTGAAACGAGAGAGAGAGAGAGAGAGCATACTGGGCTTTTGAGGCTTGCCATCGACCCATTTGGAAACGGAGTAATGAACCTTCTCGCGAGAAATGGATTCAGTTTTGTGAGGCTCTTTGAGACAGTTCCTCACCATGCTGGCACATATGTTTGAATAGCTTATGTATGTCATCCCTGCAGCTCTCCAGAATGGCACGGCAGCTCCACTTGACGCCATTGATTTTTTGATCTCTTCAACTCTAAGCTCTGTACCTCTCTCTGTACTGTACGAGTCTAAGCTATACCCGGCCAATTAAAACCCAATTTATCAATAGAGGGCGTGTGCGTGTGCGTGTTTTGGTCTGGACTGGGCTGACTATAGTGCTAGTGGCCTAGTGCCTAATAGTCTGGCCCAGGATTAAATTTTTTTACGTTATCTGCTTTCTCGGTGCCTCTAATTCTTTTTAGTTTTCACGTAGTTTCCCTACACATTTTAATTATTTTTATTAAATATTCTAAATTCTACACTTTTATTCAAAAAGATATTTTATTAAATTATATTTTATAACTTATAATATATATAGTTATTTTATTTTAAAATTAAAATATAACTGTTTTGGTATTCATATATTATATATGAAATAAATATTATTGATTCAAATTTCGTTTTTAATTCTTATATGGGTTTCTGTAAATTTTTGATGTGATATAAATTTATATCGTGAGTAATTAAATTCTCATTATATTGTTTGTTAAGTATGTTAAAGATTTTTAAACAAAATAATTAGTTAAAATGATATAAGATAAATTTGTTACAGCTGAAAATAAATACCAAAAAAAAAGATAAGGAAAAAAGAGGAAAGTGAATTTGGTGAATCGGGCTGGGCCCGCTGGGGTTGCTTAACGGGAAATTCACATCCCAATCCAATCTGCAATATCATCATCATCATCATCTATTTCCAAAACAAAAGCAGGTGAGCAAGCAAGAAAGCCAGAGCAGCAAAATCCAAGGAATTCAAGCAAAACAAAGATGATTCTACCAACCCAATCTTCACTCTCCAATCTCTCCATACATTCTCCAATCATCCCCTTAACAACAATCAACTCCTCTTCAACTCATCACAAACACCAATCACACACTCTCCCGCTATCAACAGCTATTTCATTCCCCCAATTTAAACCCCACAACGCCGCCGCTCTCACATTGAAACGACGTCGTCGTTTCAGTCCCTTTCGTGTCTTGTCTTCAGTGGCTTCTCCTCCAGCAGCAACTGAAATTACAAGTACCAGCACCAAACCAAGCCCCGCAGAGGTTTCGAGAACCATCATGGAGTTGACTTCAGTAGCCACTCTTTCTACTTTGACTCCCCAGGGATTTCCTCTTGGTATCGGGGTTCGCTTTGCGGTGGAGCCTCAACAAGGCACTCCCATTCTCTGTTTGAACCCCTCTTTTTTCCCCTCTGACTCTAAATCCAGTCTCCATGTCCAGGTTTCGTGTTATGCACTCCCGTGTTTCGTATTAATAACAGATTATTTTATTGCTCTTTTTATTGATGTGTTTCGAACTGGACAGTTGGAGCAATGTGGATTGAGGACTCCCCAGTGTACCATTCAGGGCTGTCTTGACAAACCTCAAGATGCATCTGACTTGAAGGTCGTTTTCGAGACCCTGTCCTTCTCTTTGTTTATATCTTGTAAATTATGATGATGGGCATATTCATTGTATACAATTATTCTCGAAATAACTTAATCCAACACACACAATGTGGTCATAAGCATACTGAGAAATCCCATGGAAACATATACAGGCAGCGCTCACCTCAATGTGGTCATGAGGTCTGGCTATCTAAAGTATTAATTTGTGAAAACTTTTGTGAAAATGTGGTAAAAAGGGCTTCATCTTAGTTATTTATACCAACGTTAAGAATAAATGAGTTTTGTTATTCATAATCCTGAAGTTCACAATCAATGCCAAGTCCTGTCCGTTCTTAGACTTGCCAATATATTTTGTTTATTCATTATATTAATAGTTTCTTCTTCATAATTTACCCTCATTTGGTCTACATACTATATTATTTCATATATCCAGTCTAGTTTATAGTTAATTTTTTGGATGTTATATCTTTGGTTTTATTTTGCTTATATAACTTCTATATTAGACAATACATTTTTATAAAAAACATTGCCATCATGGCTCCTATGTGGACTCAGGTACGGAGTGTCACTCCCAGAATAGATCCGGAGGTTAATTTTTTAAGTATTCGCGACAAGGAGAAATTGTCCTTATTCTGAAAACTAGTATAATAACATCTCATATTTTTTAAGTTCAGATAAAAGTATAAAACTACTTGAATATATGGTGTGTAGAGATTGTATTGAGGACAATATATTAGTATTCCATGTGGGGAGCTATACACCGTATACTTGAGATTTATTAATTTGTGATACACTCTTATGATGTCGTGTTAACCTATTAAGGGTGACGATAACTTGTCACGAACCTGATATTTGGTTTTAAGGATTATAATATATTCATTTGTATCTTCAGGCAAAAATGTGGCGGCTAATGTTAGACCATGCAGGTTTTTGAATACCTACTGCAGTGTGTATACTACAAAGTTGTATGAATAATATGTGCAGTACACTGCACTACAAATATAAAAACTAGATGGTCTAACATTAGTCCTAACTTTAAGGTCCTACATATAACAAAACCTTGTATCTTTATTCTAATTTCTCCATTGTCTGGTATGCTCAGAAGTTTCAATCAATATGGAGAAAGAGGTTTAATGAAGATGTGGACGAAGAACTCATACATATTGTTGCTGTGGAACGCATACTTCAGACTGAAGATTTTATGGAGGTATGTTGAATCATACACTATTAGGTTCTTGCAAGTCTTTCAGTTTATAGGTGTTTAATACTTTATGATGAGATGATAGCTTGTATGGGAATGGTAGGGTATGCATCTCTCTGTGAATTAAAATTGTTAAATCATGAACGTATACATAACCGTAATCCTTCGTCACTTGTTTAACTTACTGTAAACACTCTTTCAGGATGGTGTATGGTTTACTTCTTTGGACTACAAAATGGCAGTACCTGACCCACTCCGAGACTATGCGGAAAGCATCATTCAGGAAATCAACACTAATAACATGGAAGATATTCACCGCTTTTGCAACGTATATGTTGATTTAAATTTCCAGGTTAGTATTCTTGGGTTAACTATAATATCCCACATCAGTTAGTTGGCTGAGTTTGAATGCCTTTATAAGGACGGGCCTACAACTATGTAACATCATCACCTAGCCCGGTACGCGTTAGGCCTGTGGGTTTGGGGGTGTTATACAGATGCTCGTTGATATCATTTTTTGATTGAGTTTCTGTTTTCTTATAGGGTCAGTCGTGTCAGATTTCTCAATTCTTTAACAGAATTTGACTCACTTGGGACCAAAGCATGCTCCTTTATATGTATGTTAATAAGTTCTAAAGCTACCCAAGTATTTTTAATAATTCAGGACAACTTGAACATGAGCAATTATGTACTATCCAATTATATAATAAGCTCTCAAGCTACCCAAGCTCTAGATGTGATCTGTTGATAACAATTCTGCAGTTTTGTTGAGAATCAGTAGTTGATTTCATGCAGAATAGATACTGAGAAATTAGTACAGATTATAGAAGATAGATGAGATCAGGAAAAAGAAAGAAAAATATTTTTCCCCCTTTCAAAGAGTTCAAATTGAACTTCATTAAATAAGTTGGTTCGCCTAGGACAAGCGAGAAGAGGTTAATGTTCCTCACCGTGCTTTGTGCCTATGTGTGTGCCTTAGATAACTCCGGATTGTTGGTTAAGTGCAACACTTCATGATAGAGGAGTATATAAACTTGAGAGTGATTTCTTGTCAAAAAAAAAAAAAAAAAAAGGAAAGAAAGGAAACTTGAGTGTGATTTCTAATGACCGAATTGCTTGAGATTAATTGAGAGTTGACTTCATGGATTAATTAATTATGAGAAGGACATAGGATCATCACTGGAATGCCCATGATTTCAATAATTGAAAGTCAAATAGGAGATGCGAGAAACTAGATACAGAGTTCTTTTTCGAAAATTGGGTCAAGTCCCGATTCCCGAATCGGAAGCCAAAATACACCGGCTTAAATGCGGTAATCCACAAGCCCACCACAGGCCCCCAAAATATCATGATTTGTTGGTGCATTTGGTAGTCATGCTTTTAAAGTGAACTAAAGTCTCCACACTCATCCATGTGGTACTGGGGTGTTATAGAGCATTTGATTTGTATCTATATGCATCAGGATCCGGTTCATGGATCTCTTGGTTCGACAAATCAAAATAAGGTAGAGAGAAATAAACGAGTGGTGAAAAGATTATTATTCATCACAACAAAGAAGCTAATATCATTTTAGTATATACACAAGGCTAGACAATGACTAGCTATGACCAACTCGACATGTTCTCAAGTTCTAACAAATGGATATATTGAGTTTACCTGTCAATGCTACTGACATTACAAAATATTTCGGTAGTATTGTTTTCAAGGCATTAGAAGTCCTTTTCTTTTTTGTACCATGGCCTGTGTAATACAGAAAGCTGAATTTATTTCTCTAGTGTCACATCCTTCCAGTCCCCTTCGCCTAATATCAATCCTGAGGTGGTAAGTAGAATCATCTGTAATCTTACTTTCCGGTAGATTACATGGCTATTGTAATCTTGAAATCATTATGGAGCTGGCTTGACATATTTATGGAGATGATGATTGTACTTGAAACTTTTGCTTCTTAGGATTAGATTAAAAAGGCTTTAGGTTCATTACCTAAATGATAGTAGTATATATCTTTTTTTGTAAGGGATAGTAGTATATATCTAGCTTCACGATATCCGAGATTTCCATTTGTATATTTTGGCTTCTGGCTTTGGTTTGAAAAGTAAATTTGTGTTATTATTTTTAGATTCATACTTTCATATTTTTACTTTTTTAATCTGATTCATTGACCAATATTTCTTATTTGAGCTTAATAAGCTTATTTATATCAATTATGCTACCATTTTAATTATTTTCACAACAGTCAAACCAGCGATACTGAATTTCTCTATGGTAGTTATTTTTATGATTTTCCATCTTGTTGAAGGGAAATCAATACATAGACTGGTCTATAGAATTTATGTGTCTAACCATCTAAAATCTGTTATAAATGTTTTATTATAATCCTAAAGTCATACTAGGGTGTCTCGGTTAATGATTAGATGAGCACACAAATGAATTATGATAATAGACAGATCAAACCTAAATGGTAAAGCGAGGTCATCTTACCTGTGGACAGAGACAGTCCAACTTCACGGGAGTGGCATTCTAAGATTTACAAGAGCATTAATCTCAAAATAGAATATTGCTGAAATATTATATATATAAGAAACTGCTAAGTTAGTTTTTGACTTGGATGAAGCTTCTGTGGTGAGCCTTTATAAAATATTCCTTGTTCTTGCAGGTGTCCAAAGCTAATATGATATGGGTTGATCGGTTAGGTTTTGATGTGCGTTTAACCTCTCCTCAAAATGATGTCTTTGAGGTTCGAATACCTTTCCCCAGGGAAGTCACAGATGAGAAAGGTGCAAAATCGTCTTTTAACTGTATGTCGCAACTTGCTTGGGAAATGGAAAAGCATTATCATGCCCAAGATTACAAAAAGGTGAATCAAGTGAAGAAAATCACAAGCAGAAGCCATTGAGCGCCATCGTCCAAACTCTCTACATGATATAGCTGTAACCTGCAAGGAGTTTCCACTGATGAAATGACTTGCAGGTTATGATGATTTCACTGGTGAAGAGATTTTCTAGTAAGCTGTTATAAATTGGTGTCTTGATAAAAAGCATCTCTCTGCTTTAAGTTATATATGGATGATGAAAAGTAAAGGAACATTTGCAGTAATAGCGGCATTGATCAGGGAGGAAGAGACTTGAAGAATTATACCGGCTAGCAGAGTACCAGTAGTAGTACCATAAGATTTATGTGTTGACCTGGCTGAGCTGTAAACCAACTATTTTTATATTTTGTGCTCTAAATGGTTTGTACTTGTTATGTTTATGTCACTCGAAATGACCACAAAATCACCACTTGGGCTATTCAACTGTATTCAATAATTTTTTTAAAAACATATTATACATATTTTCAGATAGGCACCACTTGTTATCCATTTGCGGAATGGGTATTAACTAAATAATTTTTTTATTGACATGTTACGCGTTCCAGGTATCATATATTAATCATTCACGAAATAACTAATTTAAAATATTTCAATTTTTTTTATTTTTAAAATTCTTATCATAGACAATCAAGCTTTCATCTGCACATATGTTATACAAATGTATCAACATTTGCATCTACATATGTATCACCATTCATTACACATATAACACCATATATGACCGTTGACCGTCGAATTAACAAATGTATCATCATATATCTCCGTCCACACAATATCATCAACATACTATCGAGTTAACACTAATAATTATCTCCATCTTATCATCAATTATCTCTTATAAAAAGGGACAAATATCTAAATAAATTGGGTTATTCATTCTTAAAACCTGTAATAAAATGTTATTTTCGACTATAAATTTCAAAAATAACATTCTTGTATGAATATATAATAATTATGATTTTTTAAATCATTTTTGGGTGAAAACACAAAAGTGCATAGAGGTAGTATTTATCTATATTGATCTATATACAGTTACCAGTGGCGAAATTAAATTACAGAAGCGTCTCTCTGCGCTCTGCTGCTGTTTTACTTATTATATTTCATCTCTGAAATATGTTTCGAGACTCGCATTTACATGCATGCAAATATACTCCCAAGTCCCGACAAGGACTAGCAAAATTTCACTAAACAATCACTGAATATCTTGCCAGTTAGTTTAAGTATTAAATTGGGTCCATGTGAAAAGAACCAGCCAATTAAGACTGTTTTAAAGATGTGTTGCCAACAATACAAGCTGCATTTAAACAAAAGGTGAACAAGTCTGTTTCCCAATCAAACTACTTGGTTACTAGCGCAAAAACATCTTTACTAGAACCTTCAAACAAATGTCACAAAAATTATTATGAGGTAGAAATGGCCCACGATGTATAGAGTACAAGACAGTTTACATGCAAGATGGAAAGAAAAAATCTAAAAGGCTTTCATCATTGTCCTTTTAGGGAAAGCAGCGAACCAAATCCTTATTTTCTTGAAGCTGCAAAAAGACAGAGTTCAATCAGATTATTGTTTTAACATCAAAAATTTGATAACCTCATATTAACTATCACTTCAATAGCATGATAAGTTGCTAAACATGTAACCACAGTTTCACTTGTTTTTGTGGCAAACCCCGGGTAAAATACAGCACCCAATGTGCCCATGGTTCATATAATCTAACACTTGACACACAGCAACATAATTATCCAGTTCTATTAAGGGGTGTCAAGGAATTCATCACCAAAGATATACGTTGTATATACAGCTGACACAAAGGCAACCCTATTCAATACTGCTTTGGAATATGCTTTACCACATATACACTATTGAAAATATGAAATTACTGAATCAATAAAGTATTGGTCACAAGGGGATTGTTTAACTTAGTCCGAGCACTAGTTCTTCTTATCTTTTAAGGTATCATATTATTCTTGAATTCTAATTAGCTTTTTGCTCACATGGAATAACTAGCAACGCCTAGAAAATAATTAGTCTTTCTTTCCTTTATTTGAATACAGTAAGATTTTATAGTATTATAGTACCTTACTTCTAAGCAACTCTAGAAATCCAGATAACTGTCACAAAACAGGTCCGACTCCTGACATTTGTTCTGAATATATGACAAACTATACCACAAACTGCAACAAAATAGAGTACAGGACAAGTAGAAAAGGAATTCCTAATTCAGATGTCACTCATCATCAAAAAAAAACTAGTGCATACATATACAGTCAATGATGGCAATTAACACATGTTATCTACCATTATGTTGCTTTATTGAAAATCTACCTATATGCATAAAGCAGCATAAAGTCCCTCACAGAAGAAATAACTAAGAAGAATTATCAAGGAAACAATCACAGTGACCAGCCCATCGGGCCTTAAAGGAAAAGAAGAAGAAGAGAGATAGTATGGCCCACAGGCACTTAGAATTTCCACTAGCAGTAAAAACATTATACAGCCTACAGGAGATCCATTAAGCTACAAGTAATAAAAGTATGTAAAATAATGAAGGATGGCCATATTAAAATCAGTGACACCAATCGTAAACAAATTGATGCCACGACATACAAAGTGAAATACTCAGCTGAGACTCAAAATAAAAACCATTGTTAGAAGAGAAACTAATGTTCCCTTTGCTTAGGAAGATTATAATTTCTCCAAAAAAGTGACTAAATGATATGCACACTACTGCGATTAAATATGTAAAATTTTCATTCCTTCCCCAACTGTTCAATCCCAAAAAATTCGGAAATGAATGACCATTCCTCCTTCGTTCCTTACTCATTTTCCTCAAACACGTCATAAAAGAAAAATAATAATTTCTTTCATTCCCCTTTTATAGTTTTTCTTCCACCTCTAATTTGTTCACAGATTTCATTTCATTTCTACCCCCATTCAATATCTTTCCACCAAATTGACCATTAATTCAAAGTACACAAGTACTAACTTTATCAATCCCACACAAGCAAGCAATTCAAAATAGAATAAGACCAATCTGAATCACATCTCAATCCAATATTCAATCACAAAACACTAACCATATCAGCAATGCAAATCAAAAGAAATAAAATATACTTGAATTCTGATCAGCAAACTCACATGTATTAAAAGGTAACAAATAAAATATTATTAATTACTCTATCTTTCATCGCGTCTAGTAAATTATATAGTATTATTTCATTATAATCCTATGCAACTTTAGAAATCCAGACAAATATTTCTTGAAACATCTCTTACTATGAATAATTGTTCTGAATATTCTGCATTCCATACCACAAATTGTAACGAAATCGAGTGAAGAACGAGTTGGAAAAGGGATTCCTAATTTAGATGTCACCCACCATTTAACAAGACATAGTGCATATATACAGATAAAGACCATGATGGCATATCATTATATTAATTTATTGAGAAAGCATATGATATGCATAAAGTAGCATGAGACTTCCCCCTCGTAAGAACATTAAAGAAGCGTTATCAAGGAACAATAATAGTGGCCAGCTAATCAGACCTTAATGACACAGTATGGGACATATAGGGGCTATATGGCTAAGCTACATACTGAAACAAAGAGGTAGATAATTGGAACATTAATGAATTTTCCTAGACGATTCAAACAATATACAGGCACCGACACGGCTGAGTACATATCCGATACGCCATGTGGCGTGTCGGAACGCAAATGCAGCCGACATGCAACCAAAACCTCTGCCCAACTTTAAAAAAGGCCCAGTAATGTTTATAGCCTAATACCAGACGTCTTTTATATGTATACAGATTCTATATGTATATAATTATTTAGCTATCTCTCTCTGTTTTTCATCATTTAATCTGATATACATAAGCAAAAGCCTATATATAGATACATTCTATATATCTATTTGCTAAAGATCACTTGATTATATAAATATACGAGTGGGACAATGAGTTCAAGTGTGAAGTTGTTTAATATTCAACATATATAAATTATATATTTTATAAATACTATTTATTTTTTGCCGTGTCCCGTATCCAGGACTCTTTGCTAATTGGCGAATCCCTGTATCCCGTGTCTTGTGTCCCGTGTCGCCGTACCCGAGTCGGTGCTTCCTAGTATACAGCCTACAGGAGATCTTTAGTATTACAAGTGATAAAGCCCGTAAGGTCCTGAAAGATGGCAACACTGAAAACAGTAACACCAGTTGTAGACAAATTGATGTTAAGACAGAAAAAGTGACACATTCAACAGAGACCCAAAGTCAAAACAGTTGCTATGGGAGAAGCTTATGCTCTCTTCAGTCGAAGGATTATATTTACTTTAATCATAGTACATATTTAATATTGTATATTCATTTCTCTGTTGTTCAATGCTACAAATTTAAAATTGAACAGCCATTTTCTCCATAATCATTATCTTCACATACACATCATAAAAGAAAAAACTCGTTTCTTTCATTTTTCCCGTTCCCAGTTTTTTATTTCAGTTCTACCTCATTCAATTTATTCCAACCAAACAAACCAGTAACCAACTTTAATGATCCCACACAGGGGCAAACAATTCAAAACGGAATTATACCGATCAAAAACACATCCCAATCAATCACAAAACACAAAACACAGACAAAAGCAATACAAGCAACACAAATCACAAGAAATGGAACAAATTAGTCTATACCAAAGTAATAAATACTTAAATTAAGCAATCAGCAACACAAATCAACAGAAACAAAATGAACCCACAATCACACACGAGAGTGTGATCGAGAGAGGGAGGAGGGAGAGAGGGCAGGAGAGGGGAGGGAGAGAGAGAGGGGGGGGGAGAGGGAGATCCATACCTCAATTAAGCAATTAATGACCTTCCTTGGCGTGCTTCTGATGCTCAAGATGCCTACGCTCCTCAGGAAGAGCAACGAGATAAGAGAAGATCATACCCCCAAAACAAACATGATAAACAGGGTCAACAGAGCTGGTCTGAATGTACTTAGCATGATAAGAATCCAATCCACGCTTGACAGATCCTTTCAGATAATCAATTGTAAACATCGGCTTCATGTGAGCAGGAAGGTCCTTCACTTTCAACCCCTTTATCTCCTTGTAGAAATTCCTCATCGCCATTTGAAAGTTTTTAGATCTGAAATAAGCCAACCCTAACCCTAGACTTCGGGCTTTTTTATCGGGAGCGATGAGAGGTGTACACACTATCAATTTGACCAATCATATTTTTTGTTTTATATAGAGTTCTCGTAGTAACACATTCTTCTTCTTTTTTTTTCTTGACAATGCAAGACTTTTTTTATTTTCTTTTTATTTACTTTTCTTGCTCACTCCATTTTTTTAATTTGAAGATTAATACACATATTTAAATATTTTGAAATTTAGAATTAATATTTTTAAAAATTTTAAGGTAAAAATTATATTAAATTTTAATTTTGTAAAAATATTAATCATGAATAAATAATTTTATTATATCGTTAAACATTCTAGATTTATATGCCTAAAACCAAATGTAGAGAAAAGACATAAGTAGTGTGTCAAATTTCTTCAAGCGTCATTGAGATGGAGAAGTCCGGCAAAAAATATGTTGGACAAAATATTATAAACAAAAGTCAATTTTAATAAGAGTTTTAATATTCGTGCATCTAAAAGAGAATTTGGGAAAATTTGAAGACAGAATTAGGATCCACAGCATTACGAGCATATATTAAAATAGAAAAAATAGGCTAAAAATTATTTACAAATTTATTCATAATCACAATATATGATTGATTCCACTTAATAATAACAGAACTTGCATATAAATCACCTAATTAAAATATATCATCTATGTTACTTAGAAAAAATTTGAACACAAATTTGGAATAAGTAATATTAATATTAATCATTAAAATAATCTTCATTATACTTTCCAGATGCTTTTACGGAATTAACGACTGCTTTTAGATGTCGAACCTGCCATCATACCAAGTTCTAAAATTGTAGCTATTAGCTAATGTCTCTAAAGTATTCAGCTACAGTGATACCAGAAATAATTACTTTCGTGATTTACAATATTACAGCTCCAATCATCATTTACAGAATATATCCAATGAAAGTTCTAAGCATGATTTTATTTTTTCCTGAAAATTTGGTATAAACAACATTCCACAAGAGGAAAAAAGGTGTAGTTCTACTTTTCCTCAGAAATTTGGTATAGGCGACATTCCAGAAGAATAATAAAAGGATGATGGTAGAGCAAGAATAAAGGGTTATTACACACCATTAAACATTAAACAAAATAAATATAATTTTCGATTTGAAACTGTGCCATGAGAAACAAACACCTCATCCAATCACCCAGACGGTGCAGGGTACGCATCTAAACACAGTCGCATAAACATGTTATGTTACGTACAAATACAATCTTTATTTTCAACTGAACAATAGGAGTAATTACAATAGGCAATAAATCAAAATAAATAAATATCTCCAGGAGATTTATTGAGATAATGCTCGCTACAAAACAATATTAGAGCAGCCAAACAGAAATTACAAACTTGGAGGGTGCTACCCCAGTGCAAATCACAGTATCTATTTTACAAGACTGCCATCCCGGGTTCTAACAAATTATATGCCTAGCATTCCTTTTCAGCTATGGCAGTGAACAGGAAAGTAGGTAATCCTGGGCTAACCCTCCCTGATGCCCCTTTCAAGATAAAATAAGGATCAATTATTGAATAGTGCAGGCTGGCTCAAAAACAAAACTAAATAATACAATATTTCATCTTCGCTGCATACATATCATAATCACCTCTCAAGGAATGTAACCATTATCCTAACATGTTCAATCATCGTGTCTCATCCTCCAGATTCCGGAAACCAGATGTAAGATCATCATGAAGTTTCTTGAACTTCCCTACAAGTACATCCTCACCTTCAGCGGGGTCCTCAAATTTCTGAGAACTGCAACAAAGGAGATGGACAAAAGATCACAACAATGCACCATTAACACAGGCTAAATTATTTTAAACCCTTCCCTGTGTAGGAATATATATAATGGAGAGTGAAAGATATACCAAAACGTTACAAACATGCATCGTAAAGACAAATGAAATGAAACATACGAGTGATGAACTATGTGTAATCATACAGTTTGTAGAATAAACATCAGACTCCACCAAAATCAGATAATTCAATAATACCATTCAGATCATGACCAAAGATTTCAATTATATGTAGTGCAACAAAAACAGCAAAAACAGAAGTGCAGTCGTCTAAGCCGTCAACAAGTAAAATAACTGAGTTCACTTACACCAGGCGATAGAAAAGATCCCCTAGACGATGCTTGATAAGGGTATAACTTATCTTCTGGCCATCCATACCAGCTCCTCGCTCCACAGCCTGCGAGTTAAAGCCGTGATACATAATTTGTATGATTTAGTTGACAAAGTAACTTTATAACTGCTGTATGTAAAAGGAACCAATAATCACAATGTTTGTTACTTTCATGACATCAAGTGCCTGAATGGCCTGTAAATAATCGGATGATACTGTTTTGCCAACATGTAGAGTTTTACTTTTTGTAAAAAAGTATTTATAACATGTGCTTTATTATAAGAAAATATTGATGTCTTCTTATTGCAAATTTACAATGCTAAGCCAATCAAACAGAGCCTGTAATATCAAGCTTTAAAAGATTGCGCTTATTTTATGCTGCAATCGATCAGACATGATCTTAATAGAAAATTATTTGTTACAACTTCTATTGAACATTTACCTGGTAAATAAGGAAGTGGGACACTTGCCAACAAAGACTCACAAAGAGCAAGAAATCATATAGCAGGTAAAAAAGTTAGAAATAAAAACAGAGAAACTTCCTACCTGATTGGCCAGATTGTAAAAATGGATAATATTGCGCATCATCCAGACAGACTTGTAAAAAGGACAAAATTTGTCATATCTGTCACCACAATCAAAATGCAGGTATATTAGGTCAATAGATATAACTAACACCAACAAGGAGCCATGTATTGACTTACGGAGTAAATGCATTCTGGGCAAGATAATCCTCCCTTAAAAGCTTTGCAGTCTCTAAGGTAATTTTATCTGTTTCTGCTAGAGCATCCTTCCCAACCAGCTGCAAAGAAAGAAATGCGCAAAAAGGATAGTCAGATACTATTGGTGAGACGAAAGAAAAACTGTTAAGTTAAAAACAAAAGGCACTTTAATCGACACTCGCATGAACCTCACTAGATGCAAAAAAAACTCGCTTTTAACTCATGTATAGGGTGTCTAAAATACTGGCATGATCCTCATTTATATTTTAGCTTATAACATTATATAACTCATTTTTAGCTTATAACTAACTTATGCTTCTTACACTAGATGAAAATATGTCTAATGCTAATTGCTTTGAATTGTCAATGATTATACTCGACTGGCGTGTTTCTGATTTTACAAGACAATCCTTCTGTGTTCTATTCAAGTTCTTATACAAGCAGATGACAACAGTCAAAACTACTGCCATGGACAGCTTACAATATATTCAATAAGTCAGAACTCTGTATCATATTGATAACTAACCTGGACAATTTCATTCAGATCATCTTCCCTCTGCAAAACCTCACGAGCTTTTGTCCTGATGTCGATAAAGTCTGAATCAAATTTCTCATAGAAGGACTCCAATGCCTGGAAAAACACATTTTAACTTGTGGACTAAAAAGAAAATCTTGCACGTACAAATATTAGGAAGGCAAAAACATGATTATATATCCCAACTGAAGTTTGAAAATGAAAACTCACTGTTGAATACTTTGAATAGGAGATGAGCCAGTTCACAGAAGGAAAATGTTTCCTCTGTGCCAACTTTTTGTCTAAACCCCAAAAGACCTTCAAATAAAATTTAAAATCAATATAAACCAAGATACTCTAGTAGCCACAGATTTTTTTGTAGATAGGCCCGCACAAATGTAATGTATTTCTACCATCAAAATGGAGGATTTAAAAATTGGTGTAATTGAGTATTTTAGCAACTTAATTCATACCTGAACGATGCTGAGTGTGGCAGATGTAACAGGGTCAGAAAAATCTCCTCCTGGAGGTGAAACAGCACCAACGATAGTAACACTACCGTTACGTTCTGGTCCACCAAGGCACTTCACCTTACCAGCACGCTCATAGAAGGAGGCTAAACGAGCTGCCAAGTAAGCAGGATACCCACTATCAGCAGGCATTTCTGCCTGGAGAAGAAAAAGAAATACATTAGATACATCCATGCCAAAGGGGAAAATCATAAGCTTAAATTCTTACAAATATATTGAAATATTACATGCTTCCTTATATGAAAAAAATGACAAACTACTTGAATTAATTCATAGTATATCATATTAAGATTAATATGATTAGTTCATACTACATTATAAGGTAGTGGCATTATTGTAATGCTTTTTTAGCAGGTGAATATCATAATAATATATTAACATACTCCCTCCAGCAGGTTCTTTACGTTACTTTTTGGCACGCATTTTGAGGCTCCTATAAAGTATAGTTCCATAATATTTTTTTCAAAATTTTCTTCCCTGAAAAAAAGTTCGACGTTTAAACTTTTATTCGGGAAAAAAAACTAAAAAAAAACGTTATGGGACTATACTTTATAGGAGCCTCAAAATGCGTGCAAACAGTTAACATAAACAACCTGCTGGGACGGAAGGAGTATTACTTAAGTCTTAATAATGCACAAACTGCGAATTATGTACATGCGTTCTACTAAAATTTGTTGTAAAGGTCACAGAAAACATCTGTGCTCACTTATATAACCAAGAATATCAGTAAGACCTGAAAATTTTCTAAAATCGGTTACGAGGAGTCCTCAAAGGACACGTAGCAATTGGTTTTAATTATAACATTCACAGTCGAACAATAAACACAACCAGCAAATAGGAGTCAATTAATTTGACATTATCACAAAGACATAAAATTAAATTGTACTCATTCTGCTGACAAAACAGCTATTTATACTTTGGGATAGCTGATTAAATGCATCACATTAAGATGAGAATCAAAGAAACAGTTGCTAAAACTTTCCCGAAACAATCTACATTGAATTTACATGCACAAATTTCGATATGTACTTACCAATCGCCCTGAAATTTCTCTTAGAGCTTCTGCCCACCGGGATGTTGAATCTGCCATCATACTAACATTGTAACCCATATCTCTGAAGTATTCTGCTATAGTGATTCCTGAAACATTTATTTTCATGATTTAGAATATTAGAGCTTAATCCAACCACCACAAACTCATAGTCAGCTGAATATTCAATTCAAATAATTTACTTCATCCAATATATAAATTTTTTAAGGACAATCTCTCCTACGGTAGCGGATATGCACTTGATCTGCTTCTTCTGATTAGTAGTACTTTTAAACAAATTTTAACTGCAAAATACTGAAAAGTGCTAGCCATCATTTTAATAAATTAATACAATAAATCAAAGAATCCAAATTAGATACTTGCTTTATGCAGGCTTCATGAATGAATAAAGTGGTAATCAATCAAATAACTGCACCCTCTCTTGCAATATATAATTTGCTTGGAGGTAAAACATGTCTTAAACATGTTGTGTGGATCCAGGATGTTTACTTATGGAAGGTGGGAATATTTTGAGTAGCTAAAAGCTGAATCAGAGCTAGTTTCAAGCAACTTTAGGCAAAAGATGGCTTCTCAGCCCTTTTACATATTCTCGCTACAACATGTTTAATAGTGACAAGGGGCATACATCTACTGATAAAAGGAATTAGCAAGCTTCTTGTGTTTAAAAGTACAACTAAGACAAGTTTACATGAAATAACAGAGAGTAGAACAAAAAAGAACCTGGAAAGAAATGTTAAAAAGAGAAAGAACAAAGGTAACAGTATATAAAAAATAACTGAGTTAAAAAAATTGATAGGAATCGATTAATAAATAAGAGCTTCAATTCTAAAAACTATTTGTCCCATAATATAAATTACCTCTGGAGCTGAAAAATTAGAGATTAGTACTGAGAAGTAAGCATGTTACCTGTATAAATTGAAGCCTCGCGAGCAGCCACAGGCATGTTTGAAGTGTTGGCCACGAGAGTAGTACGTTTCATGACAGACTCTTCACGGCCATCAGGGAGAGTCATTGTCAATTGAGGAAAATCCATAAGGACCTGTAAAGTCCAATTTTTAAATTAAACAGTTTGCAAGAAATAAAGAGTTATATAAGCAATAACACTAGATAGATAATCATTACCTCTGCCATTTCATTTCCTCTTTCCCCGCAACCAACATAAACCACAGTGTCAGAATTGGAATACTGCATAAAGATAACTACAACCCATTAGCTAATCAAAATTATCAGCATTTTACATCTGCCAAGAGGCATTGACGAAGATCACCTTGGAAAGAGCTTGACTAATGACTGTTTTTCCACAACCAAATGCACCAGGAATTGCACAAGTTCCCCCAAGCACAGATGGAAAAAGGGCATCAAGTACACGCTGATATATTTGAACTCATTAGAACACCAAATAATAACTCAAGGAAGAAGTATGAAAGAGAATCAACAAAATCAATAATAGACTACACATCTCAATTACCTGTCCTGTGAGAAGAGGAGTGTCAGCGGCAAGCTTTGATGCAACAGGCCTGGGAGTTCGTACGGGCCAAGTCTGCAGATAAGTACAGATATGAAATTGATAAGATTGAAGCTCTATTTACAATAAATCTTGGACCAGCTATTTATGTGTGTGGTATTATACTTGAAAGTAAAAGTAACAACAAACCTGAAGCATAGTAAATTGCTTCTTGACGCCTTGAAATTCAAGCTCCAAAACTGTATCCTGAATAAGCATAGGAACATATTACAAAATACACTTTCTTGAATAATAGATATGTGCATTTGTTGTTTTAGTACTCTCTCATCTGAAACATGATTCTACTTTTCTTAATCATCTGTACAGTTTAAGAAACAATCCAACTTTATTCAGAAGGTTGTTCTTTAACATTACAGACATTTCCATGCATGTCACCAACATGATTTTTTTATTCGTCAAAGGCATTTGTTTGTGGTTGTAATACTTCCTTCTTGATCTGATGCAATTCATCATTAATCTCATTTGCATGTTAGGAGCTTATTCTATATATGTTGGCACATAAATATTTGGACTAGCTATTCGAGATGGCATTAAAATGACGACTTATCTAAGGATCAGGTTCAAACCTTTAGTGAATATTGACCAGCTGGAGCAACATATGTTATCTTTCCCATGGCATCAGGAGGCAGAGCAACATGATGTTGCATTAAACTATTCTCAAAGACCGTCTGCATTGAGTTGATAATTAAATAGCTTTATATCACCATATATACAGGAAACAAAATAATTCAACACAAAATCTGGTCTTAAAAAACTTACAGCATATAAATCTCCACCTGTAAGAAGGTCCCCTTCACCTGCCACGAGGATTTTGAATATTTAAATATTTTATTCACCATGTTTTGGATCAAAAGCAGTAAGGCACAAATAAATCCCATATGACATTATGTGTACTCTTAATCTAGATAAGCAGAAAGAAAAAACAATATATTAAAATTACCTATTTTTTTAGGCTGAAATTCCCATAGTGTGTCTTTGTCAAGGGCTGGTACCGAGACACCACGAGGGATATAGACATCACCTGATCTCTTAGCAATGGTCTTCAAAGGTCTCTGCATTATATGATCAGGCACAGAAAAACCTAGTTAGAATCAAAAACTGTTAAGCAGATCTATGATTATTTTTTGGGGGATAGCAACCACACAGGCAGTGCTTGTAATCGAAGTGGAAGACACATATTTACGAAGTTAACATTGTTATAAGTTACAAACTAATATCTGACAGACCTGAATACCATCAAAGATATTTCCCAGAATTCCAGGACCCAACTCCACAGATAGGGGCTGCAAAATTAGTGAAGTTAACATCTTCTGCGCTCAACAAACATTACATAGTGTAGAGGCTTGGAATACACATAGGAACGCATAACCAACATACCTTGTGTGTCCTAAGGACAGGATCATTCACCATCAACCCAGCTGTTTCTTCGTAAACTGAAAGAAAATGGTGGAAAAGTTTCTCATTAACTTGAATTCGTCTAGTGTTGCTATTGCTCTTAAGCTAGGCTAGACTGCTAGACATTGAAATAAAATATAAAGAACACAAGGCAATATGAGTATTTAACACTTGGACATAATAATTTGTTCTGCATACTTACACAAGCAAGTGAATTAAGAAGATAGGGAATTATTCACATAAAAGTTTAACATGTACGCGAAACTGGAAATTATTAACTAGTTGTATAGTAATTAGTACGATGCTCATATTCCGCATTTCGGACGCATTATATTGGGTACTACAGATTGGACGAAGTAAATTTATACCTTGGATTGTAGCAGAATCTCCTTCCAAACGAATAATTTCTCCAATAAGATTGTCATGTCCAACACGAACAAGTTCATACATAGCCGCCCCTCCCATTCCATCAGCAACAACAACTGGTCCGGATACCTACAACCACGGTAGTAAAGTTCAGTCATATACAACTAGTACACATACAGAGATAATAACAAAACAAACATCAGATGAACTTACAACCAGTGCAAAATTGTTAAACAGATGCAAAAAAAAATATTCATAGAATGTATCACAGCAGTCAGACTTGTACACAAATAATGGTAACACAACAAACAAAAATCAACCGAAGCCAGATCATATCTACTACAAGGCCGTCAATTCCTCGGATCCTAATCATCTCCTGATCAATGCCGCAATTCATATATACGTTCCACAATTACAATCATAACAGATCAAGATCAGAGACTCACAATCAAATCACTTTTATCTCAACCAAAACTCGAACCCTATCGTATCGTTCCATAAATAAACAGTAAATTCGCCACTCCATAAATCACTCCACATAGAATGTAATATAATTATAACAACAAATCATACAGCCAGACAATCAAAAACGAAAAACAAAACAGAGATCTATATTCATAAAAACAATGATAAATTACCTTACGGACGTAACCGTACTCGCTCTCCTTCTCGGAGTCTTCGAACGTAGTTAATCGATCCCCATACACAGAAGGCATCTTCTCAGATTCAGATAAAATCGATAGATCAGATCAACAGCTTCAGATCTCGACTCTGCGGATCTGATCAAAACCTAGATGTGTGTGTATCTATACGTGTATGTATAGTCGATATGTGGATGTGTAGTAAAGAAGTGCACAAGTGAAGAGATGAGGTGGTGGTTATTAGAGACCCGACAAATCTTCTCGCGATGCTTAACTAATCAACCTTTTATTTGTGATTGGGGAATGGATCTCGTGGTTTTATAGCCGTTTGGGCTGGGCGGGTCAGATCCATTTGCGTATTAGCATATGCTGTCTTTTACTATTTTATCCCTGTTTCGGTGAATTTACCTTTCTGCCATCTTTTTATCATTTTTCTGTTTTTTTGTCGTGAGGCCGTGGGTGTATCAATCAGTACAGAAAATAGCCATGTGTTACAAATTATTGATGCGGATATTTGTAGCTCTGGTGTATGGTTCTGGTTCTTAAAAATTACGCGGCACGATACTTTTATAAAATATAGTTACATAATAAATTTTAGTTCTTTTTTTTTTTTTTTTTTTTGAAATAACTTCGTAATATTATTCAATAAACCAAATCATTACTGAGTACATGCAAGATAAATTCCGGGGGGGTATTTACCCATTCCCGATCTTCTGACATAGAATAAGTAGCTTTTGCTAGAGCATGAGCTACATTATTCGCAGAACGATACACAAATCTAACTAGCACGGGATTTATGTGCTTCAATATTTGAATACAATCTCCAACAATTGTGCCAAAAATGGCTTCACCTGGACTTCCTTTGCACGCATTTACTAAAACCTGTGAATCAGATTCAATAATGCAGTGTTGATTTCTTCTGGTAATGAGCCATGACAATGCTTCCTTCATGCCAATGGCCTCAGCTTCTCGAGGTGACCATGCTCCGTGCAGTCTGCGACATCTGGCTCCCAGAAACCTTCCCTGAGCATCACGCAGAACATAACCCACACCAATACTTCCATCATGAAACAAAGCAGCATCAGTATTTAATTTTACCCAGCCATTCATGGGTTTTTGCCATATATAGTCACCTGCTTCTGCACATTTTGCCTGTGCTTCCCTCCATTCCATAAGGAAGTTTATAGCCGAGGTTTTTACTCCAAACGCAGATCCATTAACTCGGTCCCATACCCATTTATAAAAAGAGTTTAAATATCAATTTTCATTCAAAAAATATTATAAAATTATATTTTAAAATAATCTTAAAGGAGCGGTTTATAAGCCAATCATATGATTGTTTTTATAAATTTATAAATAAATATTATATCACTATATCATATCTATATATTATTCCATAATATATTATAAATTATTCTTTTATTGGATTTTTTTCATAAATGCCTAACCTTTTAAAAAAAATTACCAAAAAATTATTGCCAATTTCTCAATATTTTAAAAAATACAGTTTTTTTTTATAAATTATTTACAAAAGTACGACTTGCAACTTCTACAATCTCGTTTGCAACAACATATTGTAACAGTTATAAATAGTTGCAAATGAAAATTTTCATTTGCGACTTGTGCAATAAATACAACTTGCAACTTTTGCAAACTCATTTGCGACTTATACAACCTCATTTGCAACAATTGCAAACTGATGTTGCAAACCAGAGAAAAGATTGTAGAAGTTGCAAGTCATGCTCTTGTAAATAATTTTCAAAAAAATGATATTAAAAAAAGTTTTGGCCTTTTAGTTTTCTTTTTCTCTCTTCTCTCTAACCGCCTTTCTCTTTTCATCACGAAGGTCGAAGGGGCTTCCGTCGGTTTTCCGGTGGAAAAACGCTTTCATGTTTTTCGATTGGGAAAAAAACTTTTTGAATGAAAGGAACTACTTGAAATATTGATGCATCTCGATACAGACAAGTGCATTTCTGTTCAAAAAAAAAACAGATAGTTGGAAATATATTTAAATTTCATGATTTTCAAACTCTCAAATTTTTTGATTAAACATTAATCAAAACATGTTGTGAGTAGACGAGATTTGTAAGTGAACTCGAATATCACATGAACTCGTTTTTTAATGTGTTAACCGTAACAATTATATCATTGATATCTTTGATTGATGTATGTACATACAGACTCATTGATGTATGTTTTTTTTTATCTTTAAATATAATAAAAAGTCAAATATTAGAAAAAACACGCCGTATAAATCTACACACAAATATGTGATTATCTCTCATTTTTAATTATCATTTTCAATCATGCAGACACGTTCTTAAACTAACCGAGGTGTATTCGGTTAAGATTTTAAAGGATTTGCTTACATTTTTGAAATCCGAGAGTATTCGATTGAGATTGTTTAAAATTTATTAAAATCGTGGGATATTCAATTGGGATTTCGAACTATGTTACAAAATCTCATAGTATTCGATTATGATTTTAATGCACAGTATCAATTAAATTGTTTAAAATATATTAAAATATGATAATGGTATTCAAATGATGATGGATTCTTTTGGATTTCATAAAATGATAGTTTTTGTGGGATTCTTTAGTGTGTTTCAAGTTTTTTGAAATCCCATCAAAATAAATTGGGAAATCTACAAAACTACCTACCTTTTCTTTTATTGTTTTCAAAAATACTACCTTTCAGAATTATTTTTAAAAATACTTTTTTATAAAAAAAAATTCAAAAATACGGTTTGCAACTTTTGCCACCCTGGGCGGCGCAGCCGCAAAAGTTGCAAATGAGATTGCAAAAGTTGCAAATAAAAATGGAAAGTTGCAACTGTTGCAACTACAATTGCAACTGAAAACTGTAAGTTGCAACTTCTAGTTTTCAGTTGCCATTTTCGACCTCTGTTTCGACATGTATATATATATATCGATTCCAAAAATGAGGTCGAAAATCACATTTGAAAACTGGAACTTGAAATCAGGAATTCAGTTGCAAATGAGGTTGCAACACGACTGGCGCCGCCTGGAGTTGCAAATGAAGTTGCAAAAGTTGCAAATCGTATTTTTGAAAAAAACAATTTATGAAAAGGCATTCTTAAAAACAATGATAAAGATGGTAGTATTTTTAAAAAAAATAAATTTACAGATGGGTATTTTTAAAAAGAACCCAAACAAATTTTGAAACATTGTCCTTAATTTCTAAAGAATCTATACTAACTTTACTCTGTTTTATTAAGAACTAGGTGATAAAACCGCGCTTCGCGCGGTTCTGAAAATAAATTTAAAATATTAATATTTTAATAATTTTAAATTTTATATTGTGAGTATTTACAAATTAGTTTTGAATAATGTTATCTTTTGAATTTAATTTTATAATAACAAATTTAATATAATAATTATTAGGTAAGACTTGTATACTTATATTTAATATATATACTGAATAATAAATCTATAAATAATTGAGATAAAAATGTAGACTAAATATTTTGAAAATTAAAATATGTGTTTAGTCTTAATAAATTAAAGATCTTGTGAACCAGAAAGTAAATAGTCTTTAACAGTAACAATTAATAAGCTGGAAAAATAAAGAATCAATTATCAACTTAAGAATATTTCATTTTTAAAATGAGGAGGCATAGCCTGAAAGTTAGAACAAAAAAGAAGGGAAGCTTGAGACATAGGGGGGACAACTCCTTTTCTGCAAAGCACCACAGGAGAAACACAGCACACGCAATCACTTGTAGATGACTTCCAAACACCAAAGCAGTCAAAGTTGTTGTCTCAGAGAGATTACAGACAGTGCATTCATCAGCCAGAGCTTGGACAACATGAATGTCAAACAGAACATATAACGAACTTGGTAGTGGCCACATATGGTAGGATCCTAACTGGGCATACAGATCATCAACAGAGATGTGTTAATCCTCATTGGAATGACGTGGTCCTATATCAGTGTTACTTCCTGAATGAATACTCGAAACATATTTTGAAGCAGCAACAGGTTCCAAATGAGAAATATATAAAATATAAAACATTTTATATATTTTATATGATCCATAATTTCTAATTCCTCTCTGTCCAAACCTCTCTAGGCTTAGGTGTATTAGATGCCTTTTTCAACCTTGTACTTGGACTAATTTGATCATCTGGACTACTGCTGTATAAGCTGCCGATTCAAATGATGCTTGTCTTCATGTCTTGTGTCAGTTATGTCCTTGTACTTTTTTCTTCCTTTCATAGAATCAGAAAAGCTTTCATCTTTTTTTTTCCAAGTAAAATCGAGGAATTCTATTTTAGATTTGATCCTGCTTCAAAATTCTACACATTCATGACATCGATCTGATTAGCTTGCATATATCGAAAAAATTGTACTTCTATGATTGCAAATTTAAGCCCCTTTATACTTGTTTATCTGAAATAATATTGCTTGCTTACCTCTTTTGTCATGGAGGATTCCTCTTCAACTTGTAGACTAATGCCCTGTACTGAAACCTGGTGCTCTTCAGCCACATTACACCAATATACACATCTTTTCATTTGTAGGCTATTAATTTGGAATATCTAGGAGCTTGTAGATTATAATACTTCATAGCAATAGATAAGAGTAACCACATCATTACAAACAGACATAACAGCAAATTAGGAAGGAAACTTTGGTGCTTACTCTAATACACCCACGGGAAAGACATGGATGCATTTACTACTCATATCACGAATGAAAGCCCTGGAGACCAGTCCAGCTCCAGATCCTGGAGTCAGCATAATATTGTCCGGAACCCCCTTGAGCACAGTTTTCCCATGCAATACCAGGTCACCGTTATCGATGGAAATCTTTGGTGTAGTTGTCATCTTTGCACACTCAAATAGTTGCGGAAAATTAGCTACAATCAATAAGTAATAAAACAAAATTAATATAAACAGCAGCCTCATGTAAACAGTCACAATTTAATTTAACAGGTTTTTAACCATCACTTGTAAATAACTTTCTTAAATTATCCTACTTATGAGTAACTACTACACAACAATAACATTTTAGTGTGATTGGTTAAAGTCTTCCTTGAAAGATTTAAAAGACGCTAATTAAGTACTGGACTTGCAACAAAGAGGTAAAAGTCCAGTAATAAAACAAATTGCAAGCTGAATTGCTGAGAGTGCAAATTTGAGTTTACAATATTCGAAATAACATATTTGTCTGAGGTTTGAGAACCAAATAGCAACTTATACAGATATCTTAACCAAGAGAGGACAATAAAAGCAAATTATTCTACTAATTAAAGCAGTTTAAAGTTAGAAATAATAGTGTACTTGTAACAAAGAAATCTAGAGATACCATTTGTAGCAACATAAGCTGGCGTAGTCCAGTTTGCCCGTCCCTCTGAATAAACACTGGCGAGTAGTGACAGAGGCTCTTGAAACATTTGTTTCACATTTTGAAGATGATTTTGCTATGGTTTTACACATGCAGGTCCTTTTGACCAGATAGCAGAGTATCTTATTTATACACTAAATACTTGGAGTGACACCAAAAATTCTTTAAAAAAGCCACCCACCTGAGAAAGAGAATACTTATTAATCACCTTGTATGAGAGGGAGTACCATTTGAGGATGAGGAGCTTTTACATAGAACTGGGAGGAAATCCTCAGCTGTACTGAATTAAACTCGCACAAAGACCTTTGTCAGCACACTAATCCAAACAAACATGTGTGTCTATAATCACTAACATTCATCCAACCGAACCGAAAGCAACACAAGAATAGAGTTGATTTACGCAGTCATCTAGTTCATAACAGTTGCAACAAACTGAAGCGCTAACCAATCTAATTGCCAAATGTCAGAACAATATTAATCAACTATATTCTAATATTGCTTGCTTACCTCTATTGTCATGGAGGATTAATTCAGCAAGAGCAAAGAATTCCTTCCCAAAATGTGATGTGAACATTGCACTCATCTCTCGAAGCTTTGGAAACTCTCATCATCTTGTAGAACCATATATCAAGCCCGATACCTCCTCTGAACATCCTCTGTAAAAAAGAAATCGTATCATTTCAAGAATCAAATGCATCAGATAACACACATTAATAAGTGTAAAAAAAACTAATTTTTCTTTGCCTACAAGATCGAGCCTCTCTACAAACAAATGGCAGTAACCTTCTATCATAACAAACACATCCACCATACTCTGCTCCTTCACATCGAATTAAAAATCATTGCAAGACATTTTTGCAAACATGTAGAAGGTCACCGGAAACCTGAGCCTCTTAGAAAAGACCACAGTTGTGTTATCTTCTTTCATTGAGACATCCTCGCAAACATGTAGAAGGCCATTGATGTAGACCTTGGCGGAACGGAACACCAATCTATCGATGCTATTGATGCCTTTAATGACCTGATCACCATGAACCTTCTCGATCACGTGAATGTGAAGACAAAGGCTGAATTATACAAACAACACTACGGATCGTGGGAAATCAAAGGCTGAACAACATGATTAACCATTGAAAAATCAAAAGTTACCTGTAATGAAAAGCAAAAGGTTTTTAAACTGAAATAATTAATAGATTAGGAAAACAAAAGGTCATTAATTAACTGAAATATTAATCAGTCGAACAGAAGAGTTGTTCTAGGCGAGCGAGGCTCAGAGAGCAGAGAATTTGATTTAAGAGCCTGAGAAGTGCCACGTTAGCCGCCCGAGATTTTGCTTTATATAGATATAAGATTTGCACAAAATCAAAAGCCCATACAATCCACTAAAATTCATAGACTAAAAACAATTAATTTAAATCTCAATCGAATACACCCATCTAAATTGTTGAAAATTATTCGATAAAATATGATTTTTTTATACACGATCTAATATCTGATTCACGTCAGCATTATATTAAAATTGTTTCTTACATTCTCAAAAACCAAATATATTATGAATAATAACAAAAACAAATACATATGCTAGACTATATTTTTTAGAAACGAATTCATTATTCAAGCACAATCCTACAATTTTGTCTCGGACTCGTATACAATACCGGACTCCAGTGGTCGTGTGTGTTAATATCGCTCGAGACAGCAACCCCTTTGCTTTGGCGCTCTATGTAAACAACAAATTCCCTCTTCTTTTCCCGACGCTTCCAACTCTACGGATTGTATTTTACTCTTTCCCATCCCTCTACATCCTGCTGCTATTAAGCCCTCATATTACACATATAAACACATATATACTGTAATAACTAATTGAGAGCAAAAAGATGGTTGATACAAGAAAAGAGCTGTTGGATAGATGGAGAGGCATTGAAGAGGAAGACGAAAACGACGACGTTGATACACCGATTGCTTCTAACAAACGACGTCGTCTCCGCCAACTCAAAGAGAACTGGTGCTGTTTATTTTCCCCATTCACATTATTTCTTTTTAATTTTATGTTTTTGACTATTTTTAAATTGATTCGTTACTTGTTTCCACATTATATATTATTCAAATTGGGTGATTATTAGGCGGCGAATTGCATTTTGGTATAAGTTATGCTGACTGTGATAAATACTATTGTGGACTTCACCTGTGTTTTAGGTCTTTTCTAGGGGTGTTCATTCCGGGTTTGTTATTGTGCTTGTAAACTGATTCAGCTTCATTCGGAATCTTTAAAGAATTAAGTATGTGTTAGTGAAGGGTAAATGGAATGAACTCGAGAATGTAATGATGTGAGGATTGAATAATCCTTCCATTCATTTGTTTTTATAGGGGGTATTCAATCCATATTTTATTGGAGTAAAAATAATCCATGGAATGGATTTTAATGTGTTGCAAGTGATTTTAAGTGTAGCGGATTTGAGATCAAACACAAGAGAGTTGATGTAGAGTCTTTAGAGCATCTCCAACGGTGTTGGCTAAAACTGGTTGGCCAAATTGGACCCGTAAGACATGTTGTAAAATTTGCTGAACCAGTAGCACGTTCTGCTTCGATGGTATTGACTATATTTTTAAAAATAGTATTTTATTATTATTTCAAATTTTTATTAATATAATATATTATATTAACATGATAATAGAGGATGTGGAATCTTGCTACCGGTTTGTAGAGATGGCCAAAGTAAGTGGGTATTATCTATATTTTTTATATATGATATGATTTATTGAATTTCAGCTAAGGGTTTTGCAGGATGGAGATGCTCTCAGGATTTAAAAACAATCCTTCAAAATCTCGTGGATTATGGAAGGTTTTTTGGAAACATCAAAAACACCGAAAATTTGTCATTTTATAAATTCTAAAAAATTCATGAGCTTTTGAATATCATCAGATTTTGATAGATATTAAATAATTCAAAATAAGATTCTGATTGAATACCGTCAGATTTTTTTAGGAAAATTTAAAATGCTAATTGAATATAAGATAATGATTTATTTGTTAAAATCCGAATTGAATACACCTGGAAAAGTTTAATTGGATTGGAATAAAAATTTGTAATTTTATAATAATATTTTAAATCGTCATGAATTTATATTTTTTTAAACTATATTATGTCAAATATCTTTTTCAATGGTGATGTGTTCAAAAGGAATCAACTTATCCCCATCTGTTCGGATGACGGTTGTAATCGAATGTAATGGGCGGGAGAATTTATTTATATTGCGCAACCAAACAACCTAAAGTTTCAATTCACTTTCGGAAATTCATTCTATTCCATACAAGTGATCATACCCTAAGACTGTGTTCACTTCAATTGAATGGAATCAAATGATGATTTATGACGGAATCAAATTTAGGTTGTGTGGTTGCTCTAAAGGAATGGAATGGCCATTCCCATCTTTCCATTTCATCCAAAACAGGTGGGATGAGTTCATTTCTTTCAAGCACAACATTTTAAAACAAAGTAGCACCATATCTTTCTCTAAAATTCATCTCAAAATTAAGTACTTCTATCTCTCTTAAAATTTTAAAAATATTATATAATTAGATCTTATTTTCATTCCATTGCAGTTGAATTTAGCTCAAACAAACAAATGAATAGGAGATCATTCCATTCCTTTAGGCATTCCATTGCTGCCTCATTTTATTTCTTAACTTAAGTATCTAGAAATTAATTCATTGCTTGATTCCCACACCATTAGAAATTTTAATACTGGTTAATTGACGATGGACTGCATTTTAGGGTAAGTTCTACTGAAAAAAAATAAAAAATCATCCGATTGATGTGATACTTTTATTCCAATTTATTGTTTAGGGGTGGTATTTCGACTTTTATCTCATGTTTGTATAATATATTCATGTCATTCTAAAATGACCAAAAGTTGATAAGAAAAGTGTATATTCAAAGTGAACAAAATGTCAATAAACAAGCCATTGCAGGTCATATTCAGATTAATTGAGTTAGGTGTCATTTCGGGTTTTGAGTTTTGTCTATATAACCCTGCTGATAATCAAGTCATGGCATCCCTAGTCTTTGGTCTCTCTCTTAATAATGCATAGACTGTTATTCATTGTATTCAGGTTTTCAGATGCATTTAGCTTTTTGACTCATTTGCCAAAAGAAGATCACATTTGGTGTGGTTCTCGGGATTTAATGGGACCACTTCTAGAAACATTTTATAATTATTTTGAAGATAAACGTCAAGATTCTCCCCTCAAGATTTTGTGGAAAAGGATTTCTGAGGAATTAAGTCAGTGCACACAGTGTATTTGCCAGCACCATCAAGCCCAAGAGAGTTACAGTATGGAGTATGACTCCATTACAGTTGGCCCACTTGTTTCTGTCTTGCAAACACTCGATGAAGAAAGGGTCACTGAACACTTAAAAGAAATTAATGCTAAAATTGGTCGGGGCGAGTATGATCCAGCTCGTGTCAATGCTGAAGTTGTTAGCATCATGTTTGAGGTAGATTTTGTTGATAAATTCTGATGTAAACACCATTTTTACTTTAAAATACTAGATGGTTGCATTGGTTTCATTTCTTTCTATGCTACTTTGTTATGCTCGTGAAATTGAAGTCATTACTTATTGATTCACTTATTGATGTATTAGCTAGTTAATAACCTAATATATCAAATCAGTCTAGTTACTGAAATTCATGTAATGTAGTTTAAAGATACACATTAGCACCATACTTATAAATAGACATACTCTCTATTTTACTTAACACGGTCAATTAATTGTGCCTGTTTGGTGGATTCTCGAGATAGCATAGCAGGTGAAGGCACTCTCACAAAAAATGAGATGCTTTATAGTGTCGAAAGAAAAAGTTTTAGCAAAAATGCCTCCAAGTGTAAATGAAAGAAAGACTTCTGGAAGAAGGCTTTTGATGTTTTTGTATAATCGAAGTAAAACCACTTTAATAAACTTATGAAAATCTTTGACCTTAGAATGAAACCACTCTTTTATTGTAATTTTAATTTGGCTTTCTTCAAATTATTTCAAAAGGCACAAGTACCCGTCTTACTATTTTCTATCAGTATTTTATTATTCGCTCATACTATTGTTTCGTTTGATGTTTTACACACGTTTTCTTTGCTGATATTGTAATTGCAGTGTAGACTTGTAAGTTTTTCATATATATATGTATATACTAATTGTTTCCCTCTTTATTTACTCAAAAAAAAAAATGTTTGTGCTATATGGTTGTCTCGGCAACAATATATATATATATATATATATATATATATATATATATATTTTGTTTTTGTTAGTTCTTGTGGTATTACTATGTTCTTTCAATATATATTTTTTTTGTTGATAATTATGTTCATTCATTTAACTTGAACATAAACTATCAAGTACATTTATATTGTGTAGCGTGATTAGGCCATACGGTTGGCTGCTTGTTAGGTGATTTGGGACACTTCAATATATGTCCTGTTGCTAATTTTGTTGTTTCATTTAACTCAACCAACTTAAGGTATCATGTGCCATTATATTGTGTTGCATGATTATGCCGATTTACAATTGCCCGTTTGTCGGGTGAATCGGGCACTTCATTTTTATGTTTGGAAACAGAGACCTGGTTGTCTAGTGATATTATATTTTTTAGTGGTATATATACCAGATATAGTTATGGATCTTACTAATGTTTCTTATTGCGATTCAGATCCTGATGTATCCCATCTTATTGGATGACCAATCATTGGTTGCTGAGTTTCAAATTTTTATTGAAGCAGTTGATAATTCTCATGAGCTCACGTTAGCCGGACATCAGCGATATCCGGTATGAATCTTATTACTTTCAAAGGCATGCCTACCTCAACAGAGGGGCAAAATGATAGGCACCTGCATTACCTGTTTTTTCGCTTTTATGTTATTTAGCTATATGTTGTCCTTTCTACTCTTTGGGTTGAACTTAAATAGTAAAGTTGAAGACATTGTCCATTCGGTGAACTTCACTAGTATCAACGACTAGTATACAAATAATCTTGAGGTATAGGTTACTGATCGCTCACCTGATATCTATATATCACACACACACACACACACACACACACACACACACACACACACACACACACATCTGCAAGGCTTAGCCTAGCTAATATCCCTCCTCCTTGGTAACCAAAGGTTAAGGGTTCAAGCCCAAGTTGTAATTTCTTAAATAGCATTAATATAACTCACTTGGGTCACCGAGCTCACCTCCCTTTGTGTGTATACCTCCTATGCACTTCAGTGCTCATCATGTTTTTTCAGAGACTGATATCAATCTCTTGCTCTCATGTCCCAGGGAATTTATGCTCTACTTTTCCTGAAATGTAGAAGGGCAAGGTCCATTGGTTTCCGACTAGCTGCACATGCAGGAAAATTGAGGTATCATTGTATGTCAATACAACAAAGCTATCCCAAGGGCTTTTCAGATTAGTCGTGACTTACAAAATCACTTGCAACGCCTATAAACTATAAGCGTTGTGGATCCGTTGGTCATGATATTTATTTTTGTTTGTAGAGAAGCATCAGAATTAGAAGGTCTACACCCTTTGCTCCAGAGGTACATAGGTTTCTTGGAAACAGAAGTAGTTCCATCAACTACCAAGAGTAATAGGCCAAGGGTTGAGCTGGAGCGAACAACCATATGGCATGGAATCAAGTCCTTGTATGAAGCATTTGCCTAAGTTGTATTATGCACATATTATCAATTATGTTCATGCTGGTACTAATGTGATGCTTCATCTATTATTCAAGGCTCGGATTTTTAGAACCTCCTGCATTCGAAGAGGGAATCTTGGAGCACTACCCTGACTTTCTGAGTATAGTACTTAACCATATAAGTGATGATTCATTGGAATTTTCATATGCAGTAAATTGCCTGAAAAACCTCTTTGGAATGCTTGGTATACTTCCCCTGCTTCATTGTATTGTCTACTTTTGCTTTTTTGTATGGTAAATATTAAGTAACCAATACTTGTTTATTTTCTAAGGATGTAAGCTTTGGTTAACGGCAATATTGTCTCCAAGTGTAATCCATAACACACTGTTGAGTCAGTGTTTTCACACTCGAAATGAGAAAAGTCACAAAGATATTTTTGATCTTTTTGAGCCTTTTCTGCAGGCAAGTGCTTCATTCTGACACTGTGATTATGGTGTTAGTCCTCCATTGGTCTTGCCCTTTCCCATGTTTTACATTTAAGGTTGTACATGAACATAGATATGTTGTAACCAATTTTGTTGATTAAATCCCATCTTTCTCAGTCCCTCGAAGCTTTGCAAGATGGAGAACATGAAAAACAAAGGAGAAAATGCCTTTTTTTCCTGCTACACCAAGTGACTGTCAGCAGTAACTTCAGCAAGTTAATGAGGAAAAAGGCTTGTCAGGTGGGTATCTCGTTGTCTGTATGGATAGCAAATCAAACATCAAATAAATTGAAGTATTCTAAAATAAAAAGGCATTTACAATATTTGAGAATTCCCTGTGTTTCTACATTTTGATGAAAGATTGTTGCAGATAGCTCTTCGCATTGTCCTTCGAGGTTACCAAATGAATCCACCTTGCCCTCCATTTGAATGTGCGCATATGTGGTATGTATCTTGGCCTATATGACCATATTATGTTGTGTGGAATTATGTTGTGTGGTATTATGTTGTGTGGAGGACATTAGCAGACTGTATCACATAATACATTATATTTATTTTGCGTAAAGTATATTACACCCAGTGCCTATTGGATTACTAGTCTGAACTATGTATTACTGGACTCTATATATTATATTTGTAGTTTCTGGTTTTTGGTTTCTTTTGGACTAGGAGGCTGGGAGGCCTTGAATTCAGTTCTCTTTCCTATGCAAATTTTTGTACAAGGAGTATAATTGGGAATTAAACGCATGGACAAAAATAAGCCACTTGGTTAAATTAATGAATGGGAAATTTAGCAAATGCCAGTAATTCTGAAACAATTTTTTCAAGTATTTTTTTAGAAGTGGTAAAATATAAATATAATTCAGTATATTTTACCTTTCCTTTGAATTCTTGAAGAAATATACATTTAATTCCCTTCACTGCGTCATCTGTGCAGTGACAATATATGTTAACAAAGTACAATGATTTATGGGCTTCCGTAACCGGAATAATTATTTGTAGAACTGCAAATTATGTGTCATATTGAAGGGCACGAGATTGCAATGATATAAGATTAACTTATGTGTTGAACAGGGGTCCATCTCTTGTGTCTACTCTCAGAGACACATCACTTCATAGTTCTCTTCAGCAACCCGCATATGATCTTATTCAAACCATCATAGTGTCTGATGCTGCAGCATTAGTAGCTGCAATGCTGAATAGCCAAAGACGTCTAGGTATTAACAGAAACATGTCATCTGAGTTCAATGATGAAGTTGAAGATGAAGATCAAGGGCTGCCCTTTGCCCTTAATTTGGATGAGGATATTAGTTGTTGGAATGAGTTTAGTGCACGGGGTAAAATTGCAGCAACGGATTCTGAGTACTGGATGTGCATTCCAATGCTATGGGCTGATGTGCTAGTTGATACTACTCCCTCAGTGCTTCCTCTATCCTTTTCTAAGGCAGTGTTTTGGGCTTTATCTCGTCTTTCTATGGTGGAACCTCCTAGTAATACCGAAATGGCTCTGCCAGTTAGACACTGGTTGACAACATGTGCTTCGGAAATTTCTCATCTCTTTGGGTGGAAGGTTCCATGCAGTTCAGACGATGGTGGAAATGAGAAAGAGTCAAAGAACTCAGCTAAAGTCTCAACACTTAGTATTGCTTTCGTCAGATCATTCAAGAGGTTAGCACAATTACATCTATATATTCACACAATGCTGTTGCATAATTCTTTTTTATACTCGGAAAGGTGTACCAACTTGGTCAATGATTATGTATGTAGCCTGTATATTAGTGATCTTATGATAGTTGAATGCACATAAAATTAAGATTTTAGTGTGACATTAGAATATATTAATATGAATGTGATGATATGTAATAATAAATATAATACATAACGTATTGCAATATAACTATTACTTTTCCACCTTTACTTTGTATTTTATATTCTAAAATGTTCTACTATTTTATTATATCACTAGATATTTTTTATATTAAATTGCTATTATTAATCTATGAAATTCCCTGGGGGCCCAGGTTAGTAATTGTTGAGGATTTACTATATATTAGTTCAATTGATCCCCCCCCCCCCTCTCCCCCTGGGGCCCGCGTGTCAAACTCCTGGCTTACCACTCTGTATGATTGAGGTAGTTCATGATGCATTTATGAGTCAAGAGAACTTGGGTTATGATAAAACTATACATTACAGGTTAAGTACTCATTACATTGGTCGAATGGATCATGAAGAACTTTGGAGGCAGTGGGCATGGGAACCAAGGATGGGTGAAAGCTTAATCCTGTTGCTAGTGGAACCTGAAGATGTAAACTGCTCAAACACAAACTAGTTTATACTTTTGACTATTAATATAGTAGTAGAATATTGAATTAAATACTCTCTTTTAAACACAAGCACGTGAGAGCCGTGCTATCACATGTTCGCAATAAAGAAAATTGCATCTTCTTGGTGATGCAGAATGTTAGGCAAGTTGCAAGGCGTGTCCTCGAAAAGGTTTCACAAAGGCGCACTCTTGGTTCTGGCTTGCAGTTCCTTTGCTCCTTCAAATCTTCACTGTTAGCTGTTTATCTAGGTTTGAGACATGCCCTGAAACTGGTATGTTCTTTTTCTCGTCTTTAGCTGTTCACACAGCTGTTCAAAGTTTATTTTAACTTACTATATGTGTTTTATTGTCATTCTTTGTGCTGGATGTCAGATAAACTTTTGGCTATATCTAAAAAGATGATGCTTGAATTTGAAAGATTAAATTACTCTCTCTGAAACTTGATAAATATTGGTTGTATTGTTCTAATTGCTCTTATTCTCCCCCCTCTTTTTTTCAGGTTCAACTGGAATCTGTTGTATCTAAATTCCACACATTACATAATTTCTTTTTTGTTCTGTGCAAAGTGCTTAAGGAAGGAATTACATGCAACGAAGCCTTACCTGGAAATATAGCTGATGGTGCAAGTACCTCGAGGTTTTCTAATGATGGTGGATTTTTGCAGCACCCAGTTTTTGATTCTATAGCTAACAATTTTGAGGGGCATCTGTTTGATGTTGATTCATCAACATGGGAAAGGTTTGGTTGTTCACTATCAGCAGTTGCGTGGCCTTCTATTTTAAGGTGTTTGGCAGATGGAAAGGCATTTATAGATTTGAAGATGTCCCAGGTATTACAGGCCTTTGCTATTTTAACTTGTTCTACTTTAGCATTTAACTCTTGTTATTGTCCTATAAATGCATCTTTATGCTGCTATCATTTTTTTTTAAATTTCTTACGCGAATTTTTTGAGATTGAATGTATCCATATGGACCCACGGTCAAGTAAAACTCATGATTTATCATCAACATGATACACCTACAGTCTTGGTACTCCTTTTGGGTGAAGACGTATAAGTCAACTAACCCAGAAGTAGATTCGCAGGATACAGCCATTCAGGATTGATAACTTTATAATTTTGCTTAATTTGTTTATTTGAATATAGACATTGTAGAATTCGGGGATTCAGTTGTCCAGTAAAAAATTTGTAAAACTTCCAAACATGATCTGATTATAATTTGATGCAGATGACATGCATTCGCCTACTTGAAACGTTACCTATTATATTTGAAAGGCTCCAGTCTTCACTTCACAGCTGTTTGGGAAATCAAAGAATACTGGTCAAGCATGAGATTGATTTTAAGTGGCTTCTTGATTTGGTGGACTGGGGAAAGTCAACACTTGCTGTTGTTGTTAGGTACTGGAAACAGACAGTCATTTCTTTGCTTGATTTTTTGAAGAGTTCCTCTGGCAATAATTCCTCTGCGATGATCAAGGCTATTGAAATACTTATCAGTTCTGGTGGGTTTACATTTGTTTACATTTTACAACCTTTTCGTTTCACTGTTTGCCTATTTTTTGTATTAAGATGTTCTTATATAGTTATCTTTTTGAAATGCAGAAAGTGTTGCAATGGAGAAGTTAATAGAGCAAGTATTACGTCTGTCTGTTTCATTGGTCAATGAAGGAATGAAGTTGGAACCTCTATATTCTGAAGCCTCGTTGTCTAAAAAGCCTACAAATCGACTTGAACGATTACTTTCTTCCGAAAAATCAGACCTACCAATTTTAGACTCAACAACATTGATTAACAAGGAGGAAAATAAGGTGATAGTCCTTTCTGATGATGATTTGGATCCAGAAATTTCTGCCAACGTTAATATTGACTCTCTGTCAAATCAGTCTAAGCTGGATTGTAGTATAATGGATAATAGTGCTTCTGATATATCTCCGCAAAGTATATTCGCCCGTGAAAATGTTTCCAGCAGCAGTAATTCAGCAGAAATTATGAAAGATTTTCATCGTAAAGGTTCTCAGGATCCTTCCAACTTTGTTTCCCAGAAGCTAGAGTCAGATGCAAAGGGATGTGTACAAGGACAGACATCTCAAATCAAACCAAAATCTATGGAAAGCACAAGTAGAAAGACGAATCCCAACTCGACCAAAAATGATTCCTTGATCTCTCAGAACAAATCGAAGTTTAAACACCATTCTGAGATTATAACCAGTAAAAAGATCATTGATTGTTTTTCATCTCAACCCGAGTCCAATATAAATAGCTCATCACATGAAAATACCGATGTCAACATAGTGGATCGACAAGGCATCAAAAAGGTTGGAAAAGCTGCTAGGACAGTTATAAGGGAGGTGGTTCATGAAGCTGAAAATGATCCACTGGAATTAGCACTAAGATCAGCATGTCGTCAACAGGCCGTTATGTCAAAATTTAACGGTGTTGGTGCGAAACGGCAAGTTATACAACTGGACTTACCTGTACAAAATAGATATGGGTATATACATAGGCCAGATAGTTTGCAAAATCGGTTCAAGCCACCAAAGCTTGATGATTGGTATAAACCCATTCTAGAACTTGATTATCTGGCAAGTGTGGGATTAGCAGCTCCAGATGAAGAGGAAAGTAAAACTTCGTGCATTTTAAAAGAGGTCCCTGTTTGTTTTCAATCGCCTGGTGAATATGTTTCCATACTCCAGCCTTTGGTACTGGAAGAGTTTAAAGCACAACTACAGAGTTCCTTTATGGACACGTCTTTTCCTGAGATGCGTTGCGGAAGCTTATCTGTGTTGTCAATTGAGAGAGTCGATGTCTTTCATATAATTCGCGGTGTTTGCGATGAGATTGATTCCTGTGGACCAAACAGTTGTGTTGAAAATGATCTTATTTTACTCACGAAACAACAATTACAAAATGGTTATCGTGATGTGCACATAATTGGAAAGGTACATTCCCTGCAATAGGTTTCTTAAGGTTTTACATCATATTTTGCATATTGAGCATAATTTCTGCCTTTGTTTTTTTATTGCTCCAAGTCTTCTCACATCTCTACATATAAGAAACAAATTGTCATGAATAACTATCCCTGTTTATTGATTTTATATAGCTTGTATGACATAACTGTGACTACTCCTTGGCCCCTTTTTTTCTCTTTTTTCCTTAAAGGGAGAAAAGAAAAAAAGAAAGGGCGTATTCAACAGCTTCGAGACTTGGGTTCAAGTTTAAATTAAATAAATTATTAATGAATAAAGTTGTTTGGTTTATTTTGTAGCTTTAGAATGAGTAGGGTTGTATCATTATGTTTCTGTATATCTTGGTTTTTTATCCACTCAACTAAGCACCATAAGGACCCAAACACGTATACTTAATAATCTACACACACCCACACACGCATATATAGGCTAACATTCCATGGAGTTACGTAATCAATCATTAACTTTATTATAACTTCTATCAATACATATAAGTATTGTGATTTTAATATAGAATACTATGACACACACACACATATTATAAATAATTTAACATTTCAAATTTGAACAAAAAAGTTGATTTTTGAAAAAGTTGATTTAGAATTTATTAGTAAGTTCTGCGATTACTCTAAAATTTCCGTTTACGAGTTTGGTGCACTCTTCTGATAAAATATGCATCGCAGGTGGAAAGACTTGAGAAAGACAATAAAAGAAGATCTAATACCCTTATAATCAGGTTGTATCTTCAAAATGGGAATTCTCGATTAGATCGAGCTAGAAAGCTTCTCCTTGTACGAAGCAAGTGGTTCATTAATCGCCTTTTGAGCATCACACCTCAACTAAGGGAATTTCAGGCGTTATCATCAATAAAGAATATACCTCTGCTTCCTATAATCTTAAATCCTATCAATTGTCGTAACAATGTTGGTGAATCTAGGAAAAGATATTCTACTCCGCTGTCCCAGCCATTGCAGCAAATTTTGAAAGCGTCATATAATGATAGTCAAATTCAAGCAATTGACTGTTGCATTGGATCACTAGATTTAAACTTGGATTTTAATTTGTCTCTTGTACAGGGTCCTCCAGGTGACATTGAGGATTGTAATAAATTTTGCTGTGCTTTTGCAGTATGCATTTGTAGGCAACTGATTAATTTTTTCACCAGGTACTGGGAAGACTCGGACTATTGTAGCGATTGTCAGTGGTCTGCTTGCTTTACACCGAACAAATGAGAAGAACAGGGAAAATCGTAGTAAAAAATGTGACACTTTTTCTGGCACTAGTTCAAGGACGCATATTAGTCAGTCTGCTGCAATTGCAAGGGCCTGGCAAGATGCAGCACTGGCCCGACAAATGAATGACAATGAAGAAAAGAATTGTAAACCTAAGGGTAGCACAAGCGGAAGGGTGTTAATTTGTGCACAATCCAATGCCGCTGTTGATGAATTAGTATCAAGAATATGCGCTGAAGGTTTATATGGTAATGATGGATTGATGTACAAGCCATATCTTGTTAGGGTTGGTAATGCAAAAACAGTTCATCCGAATTCACTTCCTTATTTTATCGACACACTTGTTGAAAATCGTATGGCCCAGGAGAGGATGAATGCTAGTGTACCAGGGAAGGACACAAGTGCGGATTCTTCAACAGTTCTGCGTTCTAAACTTGAAAAGCTAGTGGACCGTATTCAGTTCTATGAAGAGAAGCGTGCTAATTTAGGGGAGGGAAACTCTGGCTCAAAAATGTTGCCTGAAGTTGATAGTGCAAAGGAAATGTGTGATGCAGAAATTGGAGCAAGGTTGAGAAAATTATATGTGGACAAAAAGGCAGTCTATACTGATCTTGCTGCTGCTCAGGCAAGAGAGAAGAAACTGAATGAAGAAAGCAGAGCTCTTAAACATAAACTGAGGAAATCTATTTTAAAGGAAGCTGAAATTGTGGTAACTACATTAAGTGGCTGTGGTGGAGATCTATATACAGTTTGCGCGGAGTCCATTTCAAACCATAAGTTTGGCTCCCCAAATGAACATACTTTGTTCGATGCTGTAGTGATTGATGAAGCTGCTCAAGTATTTATTCTTTATTTCTCATTATTATGTCCTTGTTTTGAGATATCTTAATTTTGTGGTCTTGATTATCATTCAAAAAATTTCCATCTGTTTCTCATCTGCTTATCACTTTATATTGTACAGGCTTTAGAGCCTGCCACTCTGATTCCCCTCCAGCTGTTGAAATCAAAGGGGACCAAGTGTATCATGGTAAGTACCACTGAATAGTTTTTACTGTTTGCAAATATCAAGGCAACAAGGCCATATTTTTATTATCATTTTTCTGAAGGTCGGGGATCCAAAGCAGCTTCCAGCAACCGTAATCTCTAACATCGCGAGTAAATATATGTATCAGTGCAGTATGTTTGAACGTTTACAAAGGGCTGGTCATCCTGTCCTTATGCTTACTAAACAGGTAAAATATGATTTATTTTTGATTGAGCTACAATTTCCTGTTCTCTCCTTAACCATGTCAACTTGATACTTTCCTCATCTGACTACTTTGAAGAATTGTTGTTACTGTTGCAAAGATTTACTAGATCATAATATCTGAGTGTATAAGTGTGTTACTTGGTTGCCTGAAAAATGCATTGTAGCACCTTCTGTCAGCTGTGAGACTTGCATTAAAGTGACTTGCTGTAATAAAAATCTCAAACTCAAATTACTTAATTATTAGAAAATGTTATGTTGTAAATTGGGCACAAGTAACTTTTTTTTTACTAAAGAATTTAATAAAATCTTTTATGTATCTAACTAGAGGTTACAAAATGAAACCATAGTAGAGACTTATTAGTAGTCAACCTCTTCAAGATGATCTGTCTGCTATTTTGATCCTAAATTTAAATTTGTGATTAAATGGTTAACATTTGTACTTGGTAGTATGGGCTATTGCCTATTGCAGAGTTCACCTTTGAATACCATTTCAAAAATGGCAAGACATTGACTACTTGCTCTTTTCATCTGGACATATACAAAGAGAAGTACAGGGATCTTTTTCCTACCCCTTGTGAGAAAGAGTATACTATTTGTTGGTTTTGTTCATTATTTGAGAAAGCTCCGCTAGATATTTGTGCGAAATAGTAGCATTGTTAACAATTATTCCATTTTCAGTATAGGATGCACCCAGAGATCTGCAGATTTCCTTCTCTACATTTTTATGATGGCAAGTTGTTAAATGGAGACAATATGTCTGTCAATGAACTGTCATTCCATAAGGCTAAAGCTCTTGGACCATATGTATTCTTTGATATTGTTGATGGACAGGAGCTTCGCGGTAAGAATTCTGGCGCATCGTCCTTCTACAATGAGTCTGAGGCTGATGCTGCAGTTGTATTACTCAGTTTTTTTAAACAGAGGTAGTTTCTCCCTATCATTATTCAATAAAAAAAAGTTGTTCTCTGCATCTTCTCACCTTCTTGACTTTGTTCAGGTACCCATCTGAATTTATGGGGGTAAGGATTGGCATAGTAACTCCTTACAAGAGTCAACTTTCCCTATTGCGCTCCCGATTATCTAATAGATTTGGATCTTCGGTGACTGCTGTAATGGAATTTAATACTGTTGATGGCTTTCAAGGACGGGAGGTTGATATACTAATTCTTTCTACAGTCAGAGCATCTAAATCATGTTCTGCAGAACTTAAGATACACTCGCGAAATATTGGGTTTGTTGCTGATGTAAGGCGGATGAATGTTGCTCTGACTAGAGCCAAATTTTCTCTCTGGATTTTGGGTCATGCTAAAACGTTGATGACAAACAAGAACTGGGAAGCTCTCCTTAAGGATGCCAAAAAGAGAAATTTGGTGATATCAAGTAAACAGCCATATGATGCAATCTTTAGGTCAGCTCGGAATGATAGTTCAGTTTTAGAATGTTATGATGACCATTCTATACATTTGAAGCATACTCAAGAGGCCAAAGAAGTTGGCTGGCATGCTGAAGAACAATCAAGATATGCAAAGAGTTCCTATGCGAAGAAAAGAAGGTCCACGAGTTCTAATGCTTTGAAGAATATAAGAGAAGATAAAAATACTTCTCTATCGAGGGAAGCTGGTAAAGCAAACAGTACAAAAGCCAAAAGTGATAATTTATCAGCAAAAAAGGATATCAAGTCTGACATTACAGCACACTCAAAAGGTGATAAAACTAGTTGCAAAATCGGTAAGGATAAACAGCACAATCTGGGAACTTCTAATTCAGGCAGTAGAGAAGGTAATGACCTTTCTTTGAGTAATTTTTATTGGTCTGTGGAGATAGCTGACACCAATACCTTTGTGAATGTGATATAAGGCAACAAATGATGGATATTAAAATTACTGTTGCAGGTAGTTTGCAGGAGATTAAGGGGATGGATACAGCCGGAGCTTCTAATTCTACAGTAAACAAGAAAAGGAAACAACGTGATGCAGTTGATGCTATTCTATCTTCAGCTCTCATATCTTCAAAGAAGTCTGCAACCTCTGGGAAGTTATTGCCTTCCAAAAGGCTGAATCCTCAGATGAATACTAAAGTTCAATCTTTTAGACCACCAAAATCAGGAAAGGGTAAGTTGTTATTTCACTGATTTCTTTGTACATGGAATACTTTCTACTTTAGGAGAATAGTTTTATGCTGCTTAGTAATTCACATGCTGGGAATTCCTACTAGCTGTCTTGTTGGAAAATATGTATGTATGTTTGGCTTCTATTTCATTTTAGTACTTTTTAGTTTGCTCTGATATTGGTCGAAACAAATAGCTTAAACGTTTAATCGAAAAAAATTATGAAGCCAGATCTCCATGCATAAAAGTTGTAACACTTGAGCACAGCTTTCCACATTTAAGCCTCTCTTGTACTCATAGATTCTATTGCTTCGAAAACAAAAAAGTGAGTGAAGGCAAATGAACTATGACCTGACCTCTTCGTATACACCTGGTTTTTAGTGGCTTAAAGTTCTCTGAATGTTTTATGCATCTGATGACAATAGTTTATTGTAACAGATGCCGCTAGAAATTCCAAGAATGATACATAATCAGATTTGTGAATACCATGCTATGAGAATTCATTTGGAGCCCTAAACGAGTTGCATGGGTTAAGGTAATTGTATAAAGCTTATCTTTTTTTTTTGCCTACAAGGTTTAGTAGAAATTTTAACATGAAATTCAATAGCAAACTTAAAGAAGTTTTTTTCTAGGTTAGATGTCTATAAGAGCTTAGTTTGTATGGTCTTGGGTTTTCTAAGATACTGTATATATTTCTGTTGCAAGTGTACGGTAGTCATTACGTAAGCAACACACAGCTATAAATGTTCTCCAACTCTTGGTCTTATTATTTAGTTTCTTTATTTTCAGATGATTTTTATAACATCTAACGATTTTAGAACTCTGTATCCAAGCAGCTGGGTAAGACCTTAAGTTATTTCATTTAAGAGCCGTACCCTCGAGTTATTTGCTGTGCTGTTAAAACTTAAAAGTAGTGCTTAGCTTATCCCTTGCTTATCTGTGTTAAAACTTAAAACTAGTTCTTAGCTTATCTCTAACTTCTCTGTGTTAAAACTTAAAAGTAGTGCTTAATATGGCTTCTGTTTGGATAAAGAAGCAGTGAGGGTATTTGGCAAAAAAAAAAGCAGCAGTGAGGGACTTCTTCTAACTTGATGAGCCCAAAAACTAAAAGCTAATCAACCTAGGTTTCTTCTGCTTCTTTGTGTTATACAGAGGTTAGACTTTTATAAAAATAGTCAAACTGAGTTCTCTAAAAAAAAATATTTCATTTTCTTTTTGGGCAAACACTAAAAAAATTTAGTAAAATAATATTATTTTTTTCTATTAAATAAATTAACTTTGGCAAAAATAAAATTATTAATATGTAAATCCGAACTTACTAGATATACCTGACTAATAGAAATCTATTATCTAAATATTTTAATACTCTCTCTGTCTCATTTTAACAGTCTTTTTAGACTTTTTTTTTTTTTTTTTTTTTTTTTTTGACGAAAGAAGAATACTTTCATTCATTTAAACTATCACTCATACACAAAGATAAAACCTCAGAAGGGGCATCAGACTCTGAGAAGCTACGATCAGAAAGAAAACAAGACTGCCTTGCTAAACAATGGGCAACCTTATTTGCTGACCGTCTAATGAAACAAATTTCAGCATTTGCAATATCTTGCAGGAGCTGTTTACAGTCCAACACAACTAGACCAAATGTAGAAGTTAACTCCACTGAACTACGTAAAGCTTGCACCACTTTCATACAATCAGACTCCACCACCACCTTGCTCCACTGCTTTGTTTTGACCCAGCTCAAAGCTTCCTTAACAGCTATCACCTCTGCTAGATCCGCGGATGTTTTTCCGATTTTGCTTGCCGCCTTAGCTCCTAACAATCTTCCCGAATGATCACGAGCAACACACCCAAAACCAAAACAGTTTTCATCATCGAAAAGGGCTGCATCCACATTTATCTTGATTGTATTTATATCTGGTTTCGTCCAACGCTCACAGTTTTTAGACTTTGATTGTTGTTCCAAGTGACTTTTTCTTGTTTTCATACAATATTTAGTAGGTGAATTTCAATTGTGCCTCTCATTAATGCAACTTATATTTTCCATGCAATACAAATGGTAGCTTAGTTTGAATTTATTAGGGGTAGTTAGGTAAAAGTATTCAAATAAACATCTCTATGTAAAAATTAGTTTGTGTGCATCTCTCTAAAAAAACTGTTAAAATGAGACAGAGGGAGTAATAATAGTGACCGTGAGATGGCTACAAAATCTAAGAACGGGCACTCGGTAGTCGGTACAACGCAGGTTGAAAGTAACCACATCTCAATAATATGCAGATTTTTATATCATGTTTGTCATAACACATGGATACTGATAATGTTTATTTCTTTAATTTACAATTTATTCTTAGGATGTGAATATTGAAATATGTGTTAAAAATATTTGTCAATTTCAATTTTCAATATAAATTTATATTTTTAAAATCAATTCTCCTTCACATATTACTAATTTATATTTTCAAGATTAATCATACACCACGTATTATGTTCAGTTAATGACTTAATACACCTCTTTTTTTCACAATCGACTTTTTTTAAATTATGTAATTTTTTAAAGTGAACATATAATTTAAAATGGAGAGAGTATTTGACCATACTGCACGGATGATAAATGTTGAAGACCTGTGCGTACTCCACATCTGGTCATGGATCACTTTTAAATTCTGTGCTGCACAGAACTCCAAGACGTCGCTACAAATCACATTGTACTATTATAGTGTCTGTAATCTTATTTTAAAATGTCCTGATCACCTTATCTCCTAATCATTAGAAATATACTACCTTCATGCCAAATTAGATGAGCTAATTGATTTTGGGCACGTAACTTAAGGTGCATTGACCGACTAGCTTCGAAATTTATTTATTTTTTTTTTTTTTTGTAAACGAAAATTTCATATATGAATTTTTCTTTGCAAAAATAAAATTTTAAAAATAAATAATGTAGCTATGCGGTCAATGGACTTTAAAGTGCGTGCCTGAAGTCAACGAGTTCATCTAATTTGGGATGGAGGGAGTACGTGTTATTTGTTAGATTTTGATCAGATTTTAACTTAATTATACGAGAAATCAAATTTTACTCAAGAAATGAATTTATTTTCCGACATAAGTAATAAATAACTATTGATACCGTGCAGCAAACAAGAAAACATTTGATTGATACAAGTATTTTTATAAGCTAATAATTAACAAATAATTTTTATATAGAATATTATGTGAATTTAAAAGGGCTTGACAATACGAAGAAACAAACTATACTCATGAAATGATTTCTGTTCCGACATGAATATTTGTCGAAATTGTGCAGCAAACAATAATATGACTGATTCAAATATTAATATACACATTACCCGATTTCAATCTCACAAATTAGAGTTTTTCTTGATGATGAACTAATTAAAAATCCAATTTAGAATTTTAATTATATTCCATAGCTATTTTGAGTTTTATGTTCAAAATAAATCTGCAATACTTCATTTTTCACAGGTTCTCATCAAGGATGAAGTATACCGTAACATTCCTAACCCTTTAGTAAGATAAATCTTGAACTTCTATTGGAATTAAATTTGAACCAATAGACCTTAACTTCGTTGTGATTTATATAGGGTAGCTTTAAGTTTTTAACGAAACCTTTCTTTATCTTTCCACTTTCGATATTAGATTATGATATTCAAACCACAAATTTGAAGTTTAAACTAAGATATTGCAGTTACATAAATGTCCCGCGAACCTTTCAAAATTTCAAGTTGCTAGTACTAGACGGCAGACGCCATAACATTACCGTTCTATACTCCAAGCACCACAAAGTTTAAGAGCAGTATGTTTACGATCTCTATAAGAAATAAACAAACATGTTCAGATAAACTCATACTAACTTTAGAGCCTCGGTCAAATTCAAATGGAAACAAATATTTCCCGATGTAGCTACAGGCACCCCTCTCCCCCAAAAAAAAAAATCCTCAGGCCCTGCTGTTAAGACATGATTCTAGTTATGTGTGTGCAATATGTAATGTTTTAAGGGAAGAGGATTCAGAGGGTGCACCCTCATAGAAACACAGGAGCCATGACAAGGGTGATCGTCGCAAGCATTTTAATGAGAACATGGATTGAAGGTCCAGCCGTGTCCTTGAATGGATCTCCAACACTGCAAAACAATTTTAAATGTCAATAAAATCTGTAAAAAAAAACACGTCAAACAATACTGAAGGGACATGCCACCAAAAAATGTTTATCTCATCTTTCCACAACGAGCAATTCAATATCTAGCAACACCAAATCATTCAGCAACAAAAAGGCAACAGAAATAATAATCTAGTATATCCAGCATTAATAGGGCTGGCAACTTCGGGTCGGGTTGCCAGCCCAAACCAGACACGAAATTCATTAATAAATATAAATATTTTACATGATAAAAAAATACATAATTGCTATTTTTATCTTATAAATTATTTTATAATGAGTTAAATAAAATATATCTTTTTTATCAATCAATAAATATATAAAATATATCTTAATTTAAGTAATAGATGATACATAAATAATATTAATATAGGTATTTTTATAATACATAACATTTTCTTTTATGTATACATAATTTCGGGTAATTTTGGCTCGGTTACTGAAATCCACCCGAATTCAGGTCAGTTTTGGGTCAACCAAAACCGATCTGAACCTAGAAAACTGCAACTCGAATTCATACTTTGCAGGTCGAATTCGTGTTGGGTTGTCAGGTCAGGTCTCATTTTGCCGCCCTACTCATATTCATGTCACTGGCTATGTTGGCCTTCTACCAATTTGGCTAATACGGCAAATCAAAGCAGAAACAATAATCAAGTATATCAAACACCAAGACAACTTACGTGTCCCCTGTAATTGCTGCTTTATGACAATCACTCCCTTTGCCTCCAAGAGCTCCTGTCTCAATATATTTCTTAGCATTGTCCCAGGCTCCACCAGCAGTGTTAAGGAAAAGAGCCATGAGAATACCAGATACAGTTGCAAACATCAACATGGAAGCTACAACTTTTGCCCCTAAAAGAGTTTGCCCTGTATAGAACCCTAATAACCTAAAAACTAAACCTGCATATATGTTAAGAACATTCCATGAGCTACAACAGTTTTGATGAATTTAGAGAGGTGAAATTTAAACAGGAGTCTGGAGATGATTTTTTTTTTTCAAACGTTAATTTTTATTATCACCACCTACAGACTTTTGCTCTTCTCCCTTGGGTATATCATAACCACTGCTCTATCACTTAAGCATATTACTGTTAATATTTAAGTGAACCAAATTTTACTGTAATATTCCTATTATAGTTCCATAGGATATTGTTGTGATGACTGGAGACGTACTTAACCAGGTTTACTCTCTAATTTTAACTTCACGTGTAAGCCACAAACTGAAACTGACTATGAAGGCAAAGAGAGATAACGTACCAACAACTATAGGTGATGCAATAGCCAAAGCTCCAGGCTTTATCATCTCTCTTAAAGATGCAGACGCAACAATTGCTACACACCGGGCATAATCTGGCTTTTCCCTGTAGTCCTGTTAAAGATAAAAATAAGCAGAAAAGAATCAATGAATCTAATAATCTCTTACAAATGATTTTAGAATTAGTTAAATAAGGAGATTCGTGATACTATGATAAAATCTACAAAAGAGATCTACCATAATGCCTGGTCTCTCGGTGAACTGTCTTCTTACTTCATTAACCACTTCTTGTGCAGTCCGCCCAACTGCAGCACAGGCCCATGCACTGAAGAGGAAAATAAGCATGGAGCCCAACAATCCACCAACAAATACTTCTGGAATGGCAATATCAACCTGGAAAAAGAAAGTGATAAAAATTGTGATGAGATAAAACATAAGATATGTGCATGTGGCAAATAGAACTCCAGTACACTTGCCTGCTTGAAAGGTTCATGAGCAAATGATGCTACTTCATCCATATAAGCACTAAACAGGAGGAATGATGCAAGAGCTGCAGATCCAATAGCAAAACCTTTAGTGGTAGCTTTTGTGGTATTTCCAACAGCATCAAGAACATCGGTGATTTCTCGAACACTTTCAGGCTGCAAGAGCATACTGTGCAAGTAAGTAATAATAACACAGATATCTCCTCCACATTTATGTCATAAACCCAATGTTACCTGCTGGCTCATCTCTACAATCCCACCAGCATTATCAGCTATTGGACCAAACATGTCCATAGTGAGAACATATGCTGCAGTACTTAGCATTCCCATTGTCGCTACCGCGGTCCCAAACAACCCGCCAGTTGGATTTCCAGCTTCATCCACTAGTCCAGAGGTGCGGCCTAACCAGAAAGCTGAAACTATAGATACGCTTATGACCAGAACAGGAAGAGCTGTGGATTCCAGACCCAAACTGATACCCGCGATGATGTTAGTTCCATGCCCTGTAGAGCTAGAAAGAGCCAATGTTCGTACTGGCTCATGCTTGTAATCAGTGTAGTACTTAGTGATCCAGACAAAAGCATACGCGGTTGTGATTCCAACTAAACCGCATAAAAAAAAATTCAGCCAGGCTAAAGGCGCTTGCTCCGTGTAAAGCATCCAGCGTGTAGACTGCATAAATAAATTATAAGTCACCATATAAATAGTTTACTGTGATCAAATATGTAATTAAAATATGAAATTAGGAGGAAGTTACAAAGAGACAATAATAGAAGATATATTAGCACCTGTTATCTTATCAAAAACACATACTCAGCATATATGTACGTAAGGGGTTTTTAGTAAACAAAGAGTGACATCATATACTTAAAAATTAATTAAATGATGAAACAGTTTTTACTAGTTTCATGTAATGGAAAAACGTAAAAATCTAAGGCTGCCCGATAGTACAATTAAAAATATAAACATAAACAATAAGCGGTTAAGACTGCCTGAAAGTACCCGTAAAATATGAAGATAGTCGATAAGCCTCACAACTCACAATCCAGTAATACTAAATGAACGTTTCCATGGCTTAGGGCACCAGTATACTTTTCATGATATTCAATTATAAACTCCTTTTTTCTTGCATAGGGGTAGGGGGCTATGGTCTATCATAGAAGTTTAGATGCTAAACCTTGATCTCTTATTACCAAGAGTAGAGGGTATCCACTGGGCTGAACTCAATATAACAGCGTAATATACAAAATTGAGAATTAAGAAAAGCATAAAAATGCTATATGGACACTAAATTTATATATCATTTTTCATACATAACCATAGTTGTATTCAAAAATATGTTAATTTTCAGTTCTCATACCAAGTAACTTCTCAGTGAAGTAAGCCTCACTCTCAATATACACACTATTCACTTATTATGTGTTATCCAAAATATCAGGTCACATTTTACTTTAGCCAATTATCTCAAGTCACATTTTACTTTAGCCAATCATCTCAAGTCACATTTTTTTATAGCTGTAACAAAGTAAAAGATGTTTGTATCTTTTGACTGACAAAATATGCATTATAGAAAAATATAGTGCACAAGAGAGGACTAGCAGCTGCAATCAAATATTTACCGTGTTGTCTACAAAGTACCGAATAACAAGAATTTCAAACTAACCAATATCGTCAAACATCCAAGATTAAGTTAGAAAAATATCCTCTTGGACTTAATTTAAAAACAAGCTACTGAAAGTTAAAATTTTTTACCACCCCGAAGGTTAGAACCGCTAATAATATTGTAAGAGAATATCCTTTCTGAAGAATCATCATTGGATCTTCTGCACCACCACTTAAGTTAGAACCCCGTGTTCCCCGTATCGAAAATATTCCAACAGATGATACCACTAGGTCAAACGAGTGAACAACAAGAGGAAACAGAATGAAGCCCGAGGGATCTGCATTTAGGAAATTGAAATTAGTAGCGATGATAAGCAATTAATATATCACAACTTTAATTCTTCTGAAGCAAATACATTCAAGTCGTAAGAACCATACAACACGAAGTTATCTGTTTTTCTTTGTCAGAAATTTGAGTTTTATTTTTGCAAGAGCTAAATCAGATACTTCACCTTCAATTTTGCAGCGTTCAGCCATTGTTCCTCCCAGTATCATAGCACTGATGATTTCTGCTGCTATGCTTTCAAATAGATCCGCACCTCGAGCAGCACAATCACCCACATTGTCTCCTACCTTCATTGAGCATACACAAAAATATAATTCAAGTCAGAGGAAAACCACAAGTTTTCAATGGTCATGGAAATAACTGAGAGACAATACTATCTAATTACAATAAACAAATGGAAGTTATATACCAAATCAGCAATCACTGCAGGATTCCTAGCATCGTCTTCAGGTATTCCATGCTCTATTTTTCCAACAAGGTCAGCGCCAACATCAGCTGCTTTTGTGTATATACCTCCACCAAGCTGAGCAAAGAGGGCAACAAAGGATGCACCAAAACCGTAACCCACGAGAAGAAGGGGCACTGCAATATAGTTACTTTTTAACTCGGGCAATAAAGTCTAGGGTCAGCAATATCTATTATTGAACAACTTATATTTAAAATTGTAAATGTTGAAGCAGTAAGATGGCTTTGCCTATGAGGCTCTAGAATATTTAGACAGTATAAGCACTTGACTCTTAATTTGTGAACCACTGGGGCGTCAGAAGGTTGAATATCATGCTTTCTATGATCGTCTTGGTCCCAAATTCATTTGTCTAACTTGAGGCATGATGATAATAATGGCAAATTTTTCCTATTTGGTTGTCTGACACTCTGCATGGATATTTGGTTACATAATTCTTTGCCATTGATTGATCTTATATATGTTTCTCTTTCATCACTAATCCACTTTTTGGGGAAAATAAAGACATTAAGTGAATCAAACAAGTATCTCTCTAAAATAAACTGCAAACAATATTTATAAAGCCTTGCAAAATATGCAACTGGGTTATTGACTAAAGTAGATGGATACTAAGCTCCTGATATTTTATTTTGGGTAAGGTGGAAAAGATGAAGATCTATGTCTTTGCATTTTGTGTTGTTCTATTTGTACTTCTTTAGTGACAAAATAACTTCTTTGTCCTTGTGAGTTTACTACTTCATTCAATTATGCTTGATCTCCCATTCGTTTCATCCTTACTAATTTAATTCACTACAACAATTGTACGGGATCGTAATTATTAACCCAAAGGCTGTCGACTTTCTAAACCCAGAGGCTATTGACTTTCTAAAACACAACCTCAATTGACACAGCAAAAGCAAAACTTCTTAAAAATACTTGACTTTTATACACACCATACTCTACCAGGTAGCCTCAATATGTTCTTGATCAAGAGTCAAGACCAACACATAAATATTAGATATCATTTTGTTTTAAGGAAAAGATAAAGGAATTCTCAAAGCTTAAATAGAACTACCAATTGTAAGCAGTAAAAAAATTGTACATATCATTATACAAGATTCAATTTGATAACAGTTTGATAATTATTAGATTAAGAAAAAAATAACACTCACAGTCTGTGACCTTCATAGAACCTGGTGAACCCACCCCTAGCCAGACATAAAATGTGGAATAGAGAATGGCAACACCAACTACAGCCATACCAACTACCATAATAGCAGAGAATCCGCCAGCCCTGACAGCTATCTGCATATTGAAACCAATATAAAAACAGTTTCTAGTAGTGTTTCAGCAGAGAGTAAGCTGCAAAGCACCAAACCTGCAGTGCCTCCCTTGCGGACCGCCTTGCAGCACTCGAGACTCTAACATTTGCACGTACTGAGACCCACATGCCAACATATCCAGCAACACCAGAGCACATGGCCCCTAGAAGAAAAGCAGCAACAGTAATATATGCAGATGCAGACCTGCATCACCAGGAAATACACTTGACTATATTGCAAAGCTTAAATTAGAATAAAATTGAAAAAAATATAAGAATGTTTTTAACACCTTCCTAGGCCAGAAGATTCTTGCTGAGGAGTTGTACTACGCAATAGGTATATGCAGAGAATCACTCCAGCTAGTAATATGGCCATCTTGGAGATAGTTCCATATTGAGTTCTGAAAAAACCTTCAGCACCGTCGCGTATTGCATCTGATATCTAAAAAAACAAGATCATAACAAGAAGAATACATGTAACTATATAGGCCTTATAGTGACTATGGTGATTCTTAGTGGAGTATCATCATCATGGTATATTTTGTGCTCGATATTATAGTACAAAATGACAAAAATTACACATAAACAAGCAAAATGTCATGCAGATTCGTAAAACCTTTAGTAGAAGAAGTTAATAATTCAGAATGAGTATAATCATTGGTTTCGATTTTAATGTGCTTGATCCAGAATGTATCACTGTACCTGAGTCATTTCAGGAGGTCCCTCGTCCTTTGCAAGGACCCATTTAGCTAGATACATTGCTACCAAGAAACTTGTGATGCATACTGCAAATACAAATATAATGGTCGGGGAGGTACTTGCACCAACATAAAAAATAGCTCCAAACCCAAAGAGCAGAAACAGAAAAAGAACTCGGACATTGAATCTCATGAGAATGCGAAAGATCTGCGCAAGCAAGTTAACCACAAGCACAAGTAAGAAGAGTACAGAAGAAACAAATTCACAACAATATACACATTAGTCACAATAATCACATAAATGAATTACAAAGAGGGTAATGTATAAATTATAAACTCTCAAGCAGCAAAATGATGCTTTGAAGGCAATAATAATCATGCACCACTCACATGCCAGAATAATATTATCTACACTTAAATGCAATATTTTAAGTTCAAAATGCCAACAAAGTTCAATTTATAGTAATACATAATCATATAGTAATTTCACTTTAAGGGGTCATGTCCCAGTAATGATCTCATATCAAACCAAAGTAAAGGATCAGAACAACTACTGGATACTAGAATGACATTTGACAAAGATATGTGCATAATTGACTAGAACAGAGTTCTTTCTGAAAGTTATTAATTACCTAAGCGTATGAAATAGTACAGGTTATACTCAGATTATAAACATGTATAACTGACTAGAGCAGTGTTCTTTCTGAAAGTCATATGTAGTACCCAAGAGTATAAGTTCTACTCAGATAAAAAACGGTGTAAACATACCATAGGTCATACTTTCAGATCAAAAATGGTATAAATATACAATAGGTCATAATTTGGATTACTCTGGATGTATACATCAGCAGAATAACCAAGTCCAAAATTAAAATCTTAATATACCCAAGCAACTTCAGTTTTAGTTGTCTTTCCCGATAGTCATTCTTTCTGAGAAAATGAAATCGTACACTCTTCAGAATCTAGGTTACTAGAATCAGTCGGGTGTTTATTAGAAAAGAGGACAATCTGCAGGAAACAGACAGAGAGCTGATCAAGTAGGTAGGTATAGTCACAGCTACGACATCAGAAACTAGAGAGAAGTCACGGTGAAAGTGATTGAAAATTCATAGACCGAGAGATGGACTTCACCGTAAAAGAGACCAGAAAGTGGTAAAAGTCAGGTAGGTAGGTAGTCACAGAGACAAGAAATAAGATATTAGAAGGAGAATGGATAGAATATAGACCAGTACAGTCCTAGGTGCAATTTTACCTGAGAGGTCTGGACTTGATGTATTTTATATGAAATAAACTTCATCTCACCAGCCACAGAACCTCCTTTCCAAATTTTGTTAAACAGTGTCTTCTAGATTCCAGTTTTGTATACTCTAAAACTGTACTTCTAGCATTCAAGGTTTTCCTTTAAGATTTCGATCATTGGTACCCTGTCCTGCAACATTTTCTTCGAAATTCCATGATTTGCTTAGTTCTAGGGTTTGTAAATGATCCATTCCACACAGCCATATGGGGTGTAGTTGATTGTGGTAGATGGTGTTAAACCATAAAGGCTGAGGGCCTTTAAGATATGAAGAGACTGCAGCTTAGCATAGTTGCAGCACATACTCGTAAGACGAAGTATGAAGCACTACATTGTCCACTCATACCGCCATCTGTAATCTGACTGCAAATAATAGGACGTTCATGTCTGCAATATGGTACCAACTACAACCAATCTTAAAGGTAGTTTCCCATACTTCACAAAATTAAAAATTAAAAAAAAAAAGTATTTATAGTTATTAGCTAGTAATTAGTAATAGAATAAGATACTCTGTGCAAGTACTTATTAATATTTGAGTGGCCGTAACCCATACGACTTCAGATCCCTATTCTGAGATTGATCGCAATGATATATTGATATCCTTCCAAGATTACTTAAAAAATCGACACTTTGAAAATTACAAGAATTGCAAAAATCATGGTCAGTATCTATATGGTTAAATGTATATCATTATCCCATTAAGTCACTTCCCTAACACCTTAAGGTTTTACGGGAACTGGCATCTTAACATGGTATTAGAATTTAGAGCACGAAATTCATGACTCCTAACTCTTCCTAGAATGGAGCTATTCCATTACTAAAGATGTAGCTATCTCTATATTGAATTCAATAAATTTGATATACTTATTGCTTCTCACACCACATCAAATTCAGAATTGATACTTGGTTCCATCCATAGACCACATAATTGCATGATCTTAATACATTTTAGCTCTAAACGTTATGAGGATATAAAACTATGTAATATAGCTAATATGTTTGGGATTTAATAGAAATACGTAGTGTAGTACCCTGTCAAGACCTTATTATTACATTTTAAGGTTTGAATGCATATAGAAAATTGGTAATTGAGTAAGAAGAAGAATGGAGCATTCTTTCTCGAGTCTTTGGGTCTGAACTCTAGTTTGTAAATCATATAAACTGAATGAGGGACGGAATGACATATTATAAACATTTGCCTGTAATTCCATATAATATTACAGAATTCATTACATTCCTTCCCAATTTCATTCACCCCAATCAACCAAAAACAACATTACATCTCTAGATTGAGTTCTCAAAGACCAACAAGATGAACTTATCACTTACACTTATGGAAGGATGAATGACAAATATATTATTGAGTAGAAAGGGTGGAGTGGGGATGAATAAAACAATGATAGTCAAAAATTTAAAGGAATATGGCATATTTAATTTCGAACAAGTTATAAGCAAGAATGCTGGGCATTGATTCATGTCAAGAAGCAAAAAAAACCCATTAAAATGGTAAAGAATACTCTAATCAAATCACAAGTGATGACATATGACACATAAAGACTGTGAAAAGTAAACCGAGAACCTTTTAAACACAAAGCATAAAATGATAATTACCAATGGTGTGTATGGTTTTGTGCGCATATTTGGGAAAGTCCTCAACCTGTCCTGGTAGTGCCCCATATTCCCGGTCTCCATTACATCATCCATCATATTAGCTTCAAATACTTCAAACCTGTTAGCTATGCACGAAGACTCACGATCGGAATGCCCTTTAGCAACTCAATTCCTCGACCCAACCCTCCAATTCTGAAGCCTAATAACCGAAATGTATATGTTTCCAATTATGCTTCGAGAATCAAATTCACTGTCAGTCCTTGACTCTCTTCTGTCATCAATCACCAACAATCACGATAACATGAACAAAATTTCCCGAAGCTGGAATCAAAAACAAAATTCAACACTCATTCCATTCAACAAACATCGCTACAGTTCAAAATCAACAAATTTCACATCAAAAACCCTAGATTCAATCATTAATAATATATCAATAATAAAACAAAAAACAACAAGCATATACAGACAAACATATTCACGCGTATGTGAAACGAGTGTTTTCGTGGAATGAAAGCACGAGCGAGAATGCAATTACATTTACCTTGGCTCTCAATGCGACACCGTATTGACGTAAAAAGCTTCGATAATCAAGAATCAACAGTGACGAGCACGAATTCACAGTAGTAGTAGATCTCCTTGGTTGCGCTGAGCGAGAACGGAGAAATTTACAGTTACTAAAAATAAAATTATATTTGGGTGTAATTAATTTGGTTGGGGACGCGCTGACTTGTCAGGAGCGTTACGTCAGTTATCGAGTAAGAGGCCGACGTGTGGACTCTTGCTTTTGTTACTTGGCATAAAAAAGAATATCCTGTGCGATAGTAATTTTTTTTTTTTTTTTGACAGATGCGATAATATTTCTTGATTGATTTAACTACCGTTTTTCTTTTACCCCGATTTGATTTTCCTCTTAACTTGATAATCTTAACGTCATTTTTTGCGCATGATATATATATATAGGCTCATGATCAAATAGAAACCACTTTTAAAATAAAAACTAGAAACTAATACAAGTTAGTGATATCCTCAGTACAATTTAGTGATATTCTCTTTACGATTTAGTGATATGTGTTGCACGAATTAGTGAAAACTTACGGATAACTGCCCAGAATTTCTGAATCTGTTCTAGTTGCCGATTCAGGTGGTGGTTGCGGTGGTGGAGATAATGGAGGTGAAGGTGGAGATGGAGGTGGTGGACATGGAAGGAGCCTTTAGCTTTGTCTGGCAGATTTTTGGCAAAGATCTGGAATTTAAATCGGCATTAAGCTAGATATACGGTACTGTAGGTGAGGAAGACCGAGGTGGAGGTGAGGACGAAGGTGTAGGTGGAGGTGGAGGTGGGGGTGGAATGGAAGGGGCGGTGGAGGCCGGAGGGGGGTTGGATTTGGTGGTGATATAAATAATGGAGGCCGACATGGAGGTGGTGGCTATGGAGGGTCGGGCGGCATGGAGGTGGAGAGAGTAGCAGAGACTTGGCGGGGGTGGTAGGGTGAAGCTGCCGGAAGTGGGGTGGAGGGTTGGTGGGTTGGAGAAGAAGAAGGAGAAAGTGGGGTTGTTTGAGAATTTAGTGATATTCTCCTAGAAATTTAGTGATAGTTTCTAGTTTCTAGAATAAGGAGGTTTCTATTGGAGTAAAACTCTATATATATATTTCTATATCTAAAAAGTTTAGGTAAATTTTACATTTTGTTTTAAAAATATTAGAAAATATTATGAATTTCATGAGAATTTTAAATTCCCTTTATAAATCTGATTGTCATCTTAAGCTAGTCAGAATTGTTTTAAAATTTAAAAAATCTCCTACTATTCAAGAACTATGGATGTTTAATTTTCTTCACAAAAAACATGGATTCTCCTATTTATTAGTTTAATTTATTTCTTATTTTTAAAAAAATATATATTCATGCCTCATGATTATTTCTGGCAAAAATATATATATATATATATATATATATATATATATATATATATATATATATATATTCATACCTCATGATTATTTAAAAATAATACTTAAGTATCACGAGATTACGTCATTCTTACAGGATTTTACCTCAAGCCGGTATATTATATGCTAAATCAAACTCAGTTACAATTTATTGGTCCGTTAAATTTTAATTTAATAAACCTTCAAGAATATGGCGGCATTTCGATCTTAGTATGATTTTTTTTTTTTGGATTGAGAATAAGTCACAAATATTAACCGGCAATTCACCGTGATAATTTTTCATTCAAGAAAGCTTATTATCTAACCGTCGGACATGCAAGATGACCGGGGAAATTCAGACAATAAAATTTTAATGTTCGAAAAGAAAAACCCGCCTTCTTCCAAAAATCCTGAAAATAAAACAAAGAAAACAAAAAGAATATAAGTCAATATATAAAACATTATATATATTATAAAAATAAAAAATATATCCAATAATTAATAATTGATAAAATCACGTGTATATGCATGTGGTGATTAAAATATTCACACAATTATGAAAACTCATAATTCAGACAATTAAACTCTTAATTAAGGCACAATTAATAAAATATTAACGCTCTTAATTAAGACACAATTAACGCCCTCAAACAAGGCACATTTTGCGTCCTCAATTATAAGACACAATTTACGCCCTCAGTTATGAGTCACCATAAACGCCCTCAGTTACGAGGCACAATTAACGACATCAATTAACGCCTTCCTTTCTGAACCCGGATCCGATCGTGGAACTGCCGTCGCCGCAACCCTCAACCACCACCGCCACGCTATCTCTCCCGCACACGACCACCAAGAAGACGATGACCACCCGACCCGAAATATATCCATCTCCTGATGAGTTGCGAAGAAAGCAAAGAGAAAAAAACGGCAGAAAGCATGTACAATATGTATATAAGAGTGTGATATCTACGGAGTCCGTCCGATGATCCGGCTTGCAAACTTTGTATATGTGGGAAAGGTTGGAAACAGGAACCTTCTTTGGAGTTTATACTTGCAACGTACATAAATGGACGAATGAGAGGCGCAATAGATGAAGTAGTGGGCATGGAAGAAAATAGATTGAACTAGTAGTAGCCCGTGATTTGATGAGAAAAGTTCAAAAAACATAAACTTATAAAAGATTGGCAAACTTTTTTAAAATAAGATGAAAATGGTCGAGGACTATGCCATTTGCTCGAGTAGGGGGAGCCGCGGGCTGATAACAAAGCTTATTCAGAGACTTCTTTGGTGAAGAATACCCCGTCCGTTGAAATTTACAACGGAAATTGTTTGGAGATGTAACATCTGATTTTATTTTATTTTTGCTAAGAGTGACAGATATGTGAATAAGAGCTCGTTTATATGTAAACACACTCTTCAATTTCTGGGAGCAAATGAGACTGAGAAAGATTAAATTTTTCAGACACCCCCGAAGATAAAGTGATCGAAAAAAACTTGCAAGTTGGGAAGTATAACAATGTTTGATTTGATCTTAGTATGATTTGAAAGTGATGTTTTATTGTTTTAGTGAAACTTGTTAGACACATGAACGGATGATGTATGTAATCTGATTTCAGACATATTTGTACGAAATTCGAATTTTGAACTTATCAAACTCGATTTCATGAATTTGGTTTTTAATCTAATATTTTAGCCCGAATTTTTTTTTTTGGATATTAAATATTCAATATAAAATTTAAAATCTAATCTGAATGGGTCTGAATCCAAAATAAAACCCGAATGATATTTGTGTGTACAACTGCTCAAATACAATTCACTGAAAATACAAACTAAGAATAAGTCATCTTTACTTTCAAAAAAATAAATAATAATAAGTCATCCTTAAATGACATCATGTGTTCTTTAGGCCTGAGTCCGTACATGTGAGTCCTTTTTAATCCTCATGCTCTAATGCAAGATGTGCATGACCAGCTCCACTTTGAGAGTCACCAGGCAGCGGTGGGTTGTGTTGGGGATGATATTAGACATGTATCTCTAAAAAGTCAAAACTTGACCCATCATTATCTCATTTAGCCTCGTCCAGATCCACTTCGGGATTCATCACCCGTCCCGGAATCATTCTTGTTCTAGTTAATTGCATTGGCTATTATTTAGTTTACATTGGAATAGGGCTATATGTGCGTGCTGCAATATATTACAGTTTATACATTCTCTGATATTCATAAGATATTTTTTAGATTAATTTAAATTCAAGACATGTCATGTTAAACATGTGATATTATATATTGTAATACATTATCAGTTATTAATTAAAATTTGGTCTTCGTTAAGTGATATAAACATTAGCGCAGGGTTATGAGATGTGTGTAATAGTTTCTTTAAAATAGTTATTAGTTGATGAATTTTAAGTGTCGATGATGTATTATAATCCACATACGAGGAAATGTTGGTGTATTTGGAAATTAGTGGTTAAGTAGTAATCCATTCAAATTTTCTGGTCCATATTCAATCCACACAAAAATTGATATTAGGATATACCCAAATCCAATCCAAAATCCGTCGGATCGTGTTTGGGCTTTTGTTATTTAGTATTTTTTAGATTCGGGTTTGATTTATATAATGTCATATTCGATTTGATTCGGCTGGATCATCATCCCTGGACACTTGTAAATAATATAAGACTGAAATTATTATTCAGAAGGGTAATACTACGCACCTCAAAAAATCTTCCCAAATGATGTGACTGACAAGTGAAAAATTGTGAATGAGTGATTGATATGAAGAGTGTCTTACTGTTTATCATAAACTGCATGAGTTTATAATAATCCGATTCTCAAAATACGAGGGCGTAGTTTATTTATAAATTCGAGAGTGATGAACTCTTTCAAGCTTGTGCGAGGGCAGTCAAGGATAGTCGAGTGGGGGTTTTGGACCTTTTTAGAGGTTGTGTGAGGATAATTCGGAATTTAGGATGAACTAAGTAGATTGGAGATAGGCTTGATAATCAATGTCGTATATGAATAGTTATCTTGACTACCGTTCAATCACAAGCGTCCACACATATATGCGCTAATGATACATAAGCGGCGACTTATTTTGTTTCATATTTAGGAACAGTGTATTATTATAGTATTGTTATTTTGTTTCATGGATATGAACAGTATGCATTATTATAGTATTGTTGTTTATTATGTAAGTGCATTATTTAGTTATTTGTCAAAATAAAAGGCACGATTTTTTTGATTATACGTTATATTATTATCACGTGTGATATAAAATAACAATCTAATACTCCATCTCCATAGTTACATGTCAATTTCAATCTGTTAAAAGTTAAATTATCTCATATTTGACTAGATTAAAAATATCTATTTATTATTTTCTAACTGAAAAATTATACTTAAAAAAATATTAGATGTATTTTCAATACTATATAATATATATAATTATTTTGACTAATAAAAAACCGAACGGGACATATATTTAGAAAGAGAATATATTATATTTTATTATGAATAATATAAACGAAGACAACAAAGAATTTAGGTCCTAAAAACTCGAAAAGCGATAAACCTGACGTGCATAAAGGTCGAAAGAGCTCAGCCATAAAATAAAAAAATATGGGGCCAGGTACCCTACCATAACCCCGGTCTTGACCCGGCTCGAGTACTAATATTTGAATAAATTTGATTACTAACATCAAATTTTTATTTCATTTGAAATAAAAGTATAATCAAATATTGAAAAAGCGGGCCCTGCCGACTCACCACCATGCACTCATGCAGTTCAAAACCGGCTCAAAAATATTTCTGATCGATTTGATTCAAAATTCTGAATTAATCTTGACAGCACGGGGTTTGATGGACTTTTTATGAATCATGTAATTATTACAATGAGAGTAAATGACAAAGTGGTGGCTATAGTTTTCCAAATTTTACAAAATATTGGCTGAACTTCAAAAACTACAAAATGGTGGCCGAAGTTTACTTCCGCCTTTTAATAAGGTGGCTGCCGTTAAATTATCGTTTACGGACTTAACGGAACCATGAATAAAATGAATTTTTGATAAAAATTATTTGTCATGAGCGGGGAAATTACCATAGTACGCTTTAACATTCCCCTCTCTCCTTCATCTTCCTCTTTCTGTCAGCTAGACGGCTCGGCGGCGGCACCGTTCCTGTCCCCTCCTCTCCCTCCGACCTTTGTCCAGCTCAATCCCGTGCTTTCTACAGCCTCTAATCTTCTCTCTAAAAACAATGTTAAAAAATCTCACTCATCAGGTAGTTTCACATGTTTTTTCGTCTTCTGCACACACAAACTCAAACCCAAACCTTTGTGTTCATCTTCCTCTTCTTTCCAGCTTCACCCCTCCGTTTCCCCCCCGCTTCTCCGCCGTCATCGAGCCGTCACCGATAGTTACGCCGCCGCGGCTCCCACCCTCCGTTGCCTACAATCAAGCCCTTGAATACTCCCCTCCATGTTCTAACTCAAACCTCAAATCAATTTCACGATCAATCAATTAGACATTAAAACCCCAATCTGTAGTTTCTGGAGGTGGTGTGGAGTTTTGGGCGGCTGTGCCTGAATTTGTGTAGAAACCCGCTTTTACCCTTCTATTCTTTATTTTTGTTTGGACTTAACGGTTTAGATTAACGGACCTTGACGGCGGCCACCTTATTAAAAGGCGGAGATAAAGTCCAGCCACCAGTTTGTAATTTTTGAATTCAGGCCAATATTTTGTAAAATTTGGAAAACTACAGCCACCACTTTGTCATTTACTCTTACAATGATACTACTACTTAATTTATTTTATATTTTCTTTATATTATATACAAATATGAATCTTTAAATGTTATATTATTATTAAAACATGTACGAATATTTTTGCATTTCTTTCATCTAGGACATAAATTTTTTTATGGCAGATATTATATTTCTGGTACAGTTTTTTTTTACATAAAACTGGCTTAACATAAAAGAAAAAATACAGATCACGTGTATGGTGTAGATGGCAAGTAAAGCAAGGCATGGCCACTGAACAATTTTAGAATGAAAAAATTCAATCACTTATGAATTTGCGTGTCTGCAGTATTTCCAAATCGACGAAAAGCTGTCAATGTCTTATCCAACTTCTGTAATGAAACGACGTCTCATCATATAGATCGTATTCGCAGTTTCCTATGGCCACCATCATCTAGATATAAAAAACAAAAAGAAGGGGATAAGAGTCGGAGATTGACATGCGCGTATATATACGTACAGATCATGTATGTATAAAAATACAATAACAAATGGCGGAGGAGAAGCTTGAGTGGGAAGTAACGTCGCCGGAATCTCGAATCGCCGGCGAGTCGCTCATATACACTGCCGGCGTCGTACTCTTCATACTCATTTGTCGATTCATAACGGCGCTTCGTAAATTATATTTCTCTAATCCCCGAATTGCCCCTGGTCATCCAATTCGCCGCTCCAGCTCCAACAATACTGCCAGTCCCTCGTCACAACAGCTAGGGTTCGTACTTCGTCTGTATTTTGTTTTTTTAATCAAGCATAATAAATATTTTAGTTTCAAAAAAAAAAAAAGCATAATAAATATTTTAATTTTGTTTAGATATCTGATTAGGGATGTACAATTTGCTACTTGATTTCATGTAATTGAGGAAATTAGTGTACGTGTCTTGGAAAATGATTACGAATTACATACGTGTCTCCATTTGATACTCGAACCTGGGCATGACGCACAGTATATTCATTTCTTATTATAGTAATAATGTTTTGATGACAAAGATGCTAGGGTTTTCACATAAGCGAGCATAAGAATGTGTGTATCTCTCTATACGCATATAAATTTTTTTGATACTAATAATAGTAGTTTTGATTTTGGGATTGATGATGATACTTGAACCTCAAGCGGATTTGCTAGGCTACATGGAACTTTGTATATAATATCAGAATGATGATATGTTTGATGTTAAATTTTATTAAGCTGACCTGATATTTGCTCCCTTCGTTTGCTTGATGTTATACTTGTGTTCTTGCTTGCAGGAATTCTTCTATTATTTCCGATTCAGATCTCAGAACTTTGATCAATAACTTGGACGGGAGACTCACTGATGGGACTGAAAAATGGGAAAATGTGATTGAGAAAAGTAACAGTCGTCTTTCCTATAGTGCAAAATGTTGCAAGCCCAAGGTAATTTTTTAATCAAGAAGCTGGTGGTACAAATAATCATAGATTGCATGAATTTTAGTCAATTTTTTATCTGTTCGGGATAATTTAGCCACCCATATATTTTTATGTGCTGCACTCCATCCTTTACTCGCAAAATATGACAGATTTAAGACAACAGTAATATGATCCCTTTAGCAGGTACCATTTAGTAATGACGCCTAATTCCATTGTCTACTATGTGGTCTCTATTACTTAATAGTACTCCATTATGAGCTACATGAATATAGGTAATGTACCACTGATTTTGAATTGCCAGCTTGTCAGGAGAGTAGTTAAGGAGCAATATCAACTGCGTTTAGTTGTAGCTTACCCAGTTTTTTTTAGATTTTATACAATAAATCCTCTTGCTTAAGATTGATATTAAGTCATCAAGGAATATGGTTGGTTTCTCTTACTTCACAAATGATGGGCAGCACCTGGTTTTTGCCTTTGTGATGAACCAATTTAATTTAATGAAGCGACCTTTTTCGGTCTTTGTGATTTTCGTATGCATTTGCAGTTGTTAATTATAAATATTCAGTCGTTATAATAATATATGAGAATTTGTTTCTGTCCTGTCTGAGAGAGATGTAACAAACACCTATCAGTGTAGTGTTAAAAAGAAGGTTAGTAAAAGGGCACACAAGTTGGAACTTCTTATTTTTTGATTACATTAAGGCCTTTGGTGTAGGCTGGGTGACCGATTTGGTGGATACTAGATTAAGGTGCGGAGTAGGCTGTTCCTTTCAGAGTTTCAGTAGAGTATAAGGGTTGAATACCACCAGACTGTTTGCCGCAGATTGGCTCGTCTTTGAAGACAGAATAACTGCATAGCTTCTCATTTGTAAAATAATCACTAGTGGTAGATACTTTTTCTTTATTCTTGTGGTAGCTTTAGTGTTTTCAGAGGGATCGAGTTGACTGCACAGATAATCTATATACTCATTTGTTATTACTTAGCATTAGTAAATATTTTTTAAGAAATGATAAAACTAAATAAATGACTAAATGACAATGGATATGATAAGTACAGTTGTAACTTTTTTTTATCAATGACATTAGTTTGTACCTGTTCGGTTTACCAAATAAAAAGTTACTTGTTCATTAGTTTTATTGAAGTAAAACATATTTCTAAAGCATAAGTTAATATCCTGTTGGACAGTTCAAATTGTAAGTAGGTGTCTGACCCTGATAATGTATCACAGATTCTTCAGAAGTAAAAGAAATGACACCATGTTACAACAAATTGGGTTACAACAAATTGGAGAAACACTAAAAAGATTATAAAATAAATATGAAGCTGTTCAGCTTGATCAATCGAGACATAATCAAAAGGACCACCAAAGTTATTTCAAATTTTAAGTAGGCTTGGTCAATCTAGAAGCTTCAAACAAACACTTATTCTGATACGACTACATCTTCTGTCATCAAGAATACAACATCCTATGCCTTAGTTCAATAATTGACTCTTTAAAATGCACATGGCTTCTTCAACATATTTTCCTTTTTGCTTGCAGGATAGTCCCCTAAAATATATGAGTGTTACTGTGTTTGAGGACTGCTCTGCTCAGTTGCTGAAAGACTTTTATATGGATAATAGTTACAGGGAGCAGTGGGACAACACTTTGATTGAGCAAAATCTTTTGCAGGCGGGTGATAGAGATGGAGTTGAAATTGGTCGCTTAGTAAAGAAGTTCCCACTCCTGACAGCAAGGGAATATGTACTTGCTTGGAAATTGTGGGAAAAAGAAGAAGACACCTACTATTGCATCAGTAAGGTATTTGCCGAATCTTAAAGCAATTAGGTTATGCAGTTCATGACATGTATACTAATTTTGTTGTAAGTAAACAATCCATCAAGGCGAACTTATTGCAGTTTAAGTGCACCTTTGACCATTAAACTGGCAATCTGGCATCATGTTACATTTTAACCGCAGAGCTAGTTATTTTTACAAGCTCATTGATCTAGAAGTTTTATATGAATATTTCAGTTTTTCTGTCACATATTACATTTCTGATGGATCCTGGCATGGCTCTTGCCTGTGTTGTTCACAACGCTGTACGATTGAAATAACAGTTTGAATTGACTTTAAATGTATAACATTGTTGAAAGAAAGTAATTTGATTTAGTTGTCTAATTTCAATCATGTACAGTTGGAGTTGAAACAACATTTATGATCTATAACTGTAAAGTAACCACCTACTTAGCTTATATCATATTTTCGGTCTGATTATGGAATATTGATTTATCTATCTACTCTTGTTTTTGTAAACCTGTAGTTTGGGAAAGAACCAAAGCCTTTTGAACCCTAATTAGCTTATATCAGATTGTGTGGCCTGATTCGAGGGATATAGATGTATCATGTTTGCATTCACTCTGGTCTCTGCAAATCTGTAATTTGGGATAGAGACAAAGTTCTTACAACCTTTTTTCTGAGTATCAGATTAACAGCTTGTTACCTATAGATTTTGTCTCAAAAATAAAATTATAACAGGTATTAATCACTGGTCAGTGCTTGACTCAATTTTACAACTTTTACTGTATCATTCTTCTGCTGCTGTGACAGAAATCTAAGTTCTTCTGTGTGACATATTATTTTTGTCATTTTTAGGACTGTGAGCATTCTTTAGCTCCAAGACAAAAGAAGTATGTTCGTGTTAAATATCTAAGATCTGGTTGGATGATAAGAAAAGGCAAGTTATTACATTCTCCTATTACTCCTGTCATTTTGATGGAGTCATTTCAGAGTTCTCTTACAATTAATATCTATGTTACCCACCTGGCTAAAAATGTCCAGCATGGATATGTGTCCAAGTGTCAGTCTCGGGAATATTTGAAAATTTTACATGTTTTTGGCCTAAAATAAGTGTCAGTGTGCCCATATCCATGTCCGAGTGTCGAGTGCCGGACATGGGTACTTGAGGTAATACGAAGAGTTGGGGTAACATAGATTGATATGTTCTATATACAAAGTCAACTTTTACTAATGAACTGTGTAATATGACTTGAGTTTTCATAGATTCATAATATCACCAATCTATCATAGTTGAGTCGCAGAGGGTAAGGGAAAAAGGGTTTAGCATAAACACAATTGTGAGCAGTTGCATCTTCCTTGGCTGGAGGTTATGTATGTTTTTCATAGTAATAACTAATAAGTAACAACATAATAGGTTGGAGAGTTCCTTATTGTTTGAGTTTCATGTAGATGAGGATTTCTTTATGTACTGCAGATCATAGTAGTCAGTTTAGGAGGGATACATGTAAGATTAATTCCATAAATATGTTTTTTGACTGGAAATCCTAAATTGTTTATGAATTTAGGTAACTAGTGGGTCTGACCTTTGGCTTTTTACCTTAAAAACTGATGTAGAATACCCATGGGCGTCAGCACACAAAGTTGCATCTTCAGAATTGCAATGGAATTTTGAAATGTAGCTTCTTTACTTCTACATTGGAATTCAATGCGCTTATTCACAGTATCGTAGCTTTTTACTGCTGCAGGAGATAATTGCTTTTGATCTACTGTCCTTCAGTTTCAGCCATGTTTGGTACTTAGATGGGATATAAGATAATGTTTTGTTTATTGTTCCAATTATATGTCATATGAAGTGGCTCTCTTTTCTAGCTTTACACGTCTATATATAGTATGTTGAGGTCTCCGCAACCTTCTACATAAAATCATGAAATATCCTCTTATTTATGGAAGTTGCAGAGTTTCTTGGTTCTCTTTATATTCCCTTGGGAGTCTGTAATAGCCGTAGGAGAATCAGCTACTAGCATATGAGTTTGTTCAGGCCAGACAACCTTTTTATATAAGCTTCGGATTGGTGCAAATGAGTTGTGTAATTGAGTTTGTTTGGTGGAGGAAGTGTTTGTGTGATGTTCAAGTTAAAGCTTGGGGAATGCTATCCTTATAGGAGGTATTAGGGCTGAAATCAGGCAGGCACCTTTTTCAAAAGAGGGATGGGAAAAAACCTAGAGTTCATAATACTTCATGTTATTCTCTATAAAATTTATTCCTTGGGTTATAAGTTTTTTTAATCCATATCCCTAAAACCAGTGGTTAACTGGGAAACAAAACAATACTCATAATTGACAATATAATTATAAAGCTTAACTGATACAGGGTATTTAATAGTCAAGTTGCTGCTTATCATGAAAAACCCTCTTAAAGGGTAAAAGCTTGTTTTAACGCTGTTCCTAATTGCGTCAAAAGATAGATTGACTCCATTGCTATGGGTATCTGTCCCCCTTCATATACATATATATAATGTGGTGATTTGCATCGTTTAACTCTCCGTTTTCCTGATGCGAATCATTTTACATTTTATGCAGTACCCGGTAGAAATGCGTGTGAGATTAGAATGATACATCAAGAAGATGCTGGTTTGAATCCTGATATGGCAAAGCTTGCTTTTGCGAAAGGCATTTGGCGGTATATAACTAAAATGGATGATGCACTACGCAAATATTCTGTGATCAACAATATTCAAATTAGTTCAGCTGTAAATGCAAATGATTTTGTTCAGAAGGTATGAGATTTTTCCTTCATATGGCTTTTCTAATGTGGAATTGTGGGCTGTGTCAAAACATAGAGCAAGCATGCATAATGCAGCAGTCAGTTGCCTGGTTTATTTATGGTCTGCCAGTCTGCCTTCATATTATTCTTTATATTAGCTCAACAAGTAAACTGTTAGGACAGGTAGTTTACTTTGGATATGAGGCCTTTTAGTACTGCCTATATGCCATGTATTTTTTATTGAATGTCTGATGTAGGACCGGATAAATAAGAGTCGAAAACCAAAATCGATAGAGAAATAAATACATGGACTTATTTTAGAATATCCACCGATCTATATAGTATATACATACCCCTGTGTATATGTTTGTGTTAATTATTGTGCTATGTTACATTTCTATCGTGCTCGTGTGTCTCATTTTTATCCTGCTTCATGTTTCTATCTATTTTAATATAGGTCCCAACTGCGGTAGGAACCTTAGATAGCTCGAATGCTCGAGCTAAGAGAGAATTTTCTGCAGAAAGTTCTGACAATCGGCAAGTCACCGAAGAACTAAACAGCAGGAGATCTTCAAGAAGACCTTCCTGTAAATTAGTAACTAACAGTTTGATTCTTCTTGGTGGTGTCATCTGCTTGTCTCGGGGGCGCCCAAACTTAGGTGCCAAGGTTGCAATGTCATATATTTTAACCAAGCTAGCAAAACGGGGTTCGTTATCTCAAAAGGGATGCTTCAGTACCAGAGTCTCTTAATAATAAATGTAAGGCTGGGTGCTATAAATACACTTGGAAATTTGTCCATACTTGATAAAAAGGTTCGGAAGATTGTCTATACATGTCAATGAAAAATGTCGGGAAATGTTATATCCAGAGCAAATTTTTATATCTAGAGCTAAAAAAGCTTGAAAAGACGAAATTACCTCACATTGTTTTTTTCCATTTGTTGTTATTGTATATGTACGGGGTCAGTTTTTTCTTTTCATGCTTGTTTGCTCCAAAAATTAAAACTTTGCTCTGGATATAACATTTTCCAAAAATGTCTCGAGTTTGAGATTTAAAGATTTAACTAAAAAGCTGTGCGTACCTCGTGACTTCTAAAATGGGCGTGCTTTTTGTAAATTTTAGTAATTCTTTGGGGAATCGTATTTCATTGCCAAAGATTATGACACTATCAAAAAATCCCCCATTTTTCAAGTCGATCTGGTCTAGTCCAAAGGTTGAATATGGATTTCGCAAAATATATTTGATTTGGTAATAATATAATCTGATTCAGTCTCTAGCACAGTTTATCAGAGTTTATAGAAACAATGTTAAACACAACACATTTGCAAGTAAATACGACCGAGAGTTCCTAATACAATAGGGATAGTCGGATAGTTTCTATTTTCTAATACAATAGGGAGGTATGTTAAAATATAAAAATTCTCGCAATCAATTCTCGACCCGTTACACGGCTTACAAGCATATTTATTGCAATGTTGCAATGTAGGGTGGTATCGTAATTTTTTCAGGGCGTGAGCAATGAGAGGAGGTTTGTGATGCACTAATTTGAGATTTATGATTAATCATTTGCTGATCTTATATCGTTAACGTTTATAATAATAAAACGTTGTGGGATATAGTGGTTTGTGGTTGAGATATTTTATAAACTAACTTACATATATTATTGTTGAACGCTATATAATTTAATATTCCTTTTTTTTTCTTTTCAAAAGAGTATAAACATTAATCATTTTAATGTTTTTTTGAGTAGAATCAATGTAATATTATAAAGTAATATATAAAACTATATTTTATTTTTGAAATATTATTATTTAAAATTATGATAAAAAACTAATATCAGGATTTTTTACCGACCCAAGCTGCAATCAGGGCCAAGTTTATTTTAAAACATAGTTTTGGACCTTGTTATTTTAGAACATAATTTTGGGCCATGATATTCATCCGTCGAGGCCGGATAGCCCAAATAATAAAATATTGCCAATTTTTTCCCCAAGAAAAAAAGAGATAAAAACCCAGCTGAGTAGCCGTGTAAAAATATATATAGCGAACGAAATTGCCATCTGTACCTGTGTATTTCTATTTTATTTTCGAACGTTGCTTGGAAAACCAAAGGGCAATTCTCTTCCGTGTTTGTCGCCGGCGAGATCTTACACCGTTTGTCTCTTATTTCCTCTTCTATTATCTCAAGTTTATATGCATCTACACTCTGAATTTTACACTTGTTTTCGCTCTTTATCGATTTTAGCCCAGTGGACTACACACAAGTGCGATAAAATTCGTGTAGATGTTGTTCGTCTTGTTTTATAGCTACGTTATACTGTTATTTATGTGTAATTTGAGAATCTTGTTTATTTGTTTTTGTTATAGTTTGTGATTTGTGTTTGTATTGTTTCTGTGACGAGTTTGAATTGTGTTAGGTTTTGTTGTATCTGTGTGTCTGCACATGTGATAATGTCATGTTATTTTGTGTTACGGAATGAATTCAAGCTGGTGTTTAGTACTTGCTATGATCTTGATTCTTTAAGGACCACGGAAATAACTTGTTGGTACAACTAGGAGTTTAACACGGTTTATTTTAGGGCTCATTAGAGCCTAGTTCGGAGAGGGACATGGCGAGGATTGTTGGAGTCTCCGATCCATGTTGCACCTGGTTTTATCAATAGTTTTGTGATGACACTAAGTTGAGGCTAGATTAAAATTCAGCGCTGTTGATTTATACCTGAAATACCTACACTTGCAGTAATCCCTCCCAGGATTTGTTAAAATAGTAATTCTGATACTGATGGAAGCACCGGCTTATGGCGTGCGTGGGTTTCATGACAAGAAGAATTAGGTTGAGATAGTAAATTAGCATAGTTAAATCATAAAGAATTCTGAGGCTCGATGCATCAACACTGTTGGATTTTCAATTTACTGACAGAGTCACAAAGTTCCACTTAGTAAGTGTAAACTCTGCATTTTGTCCTGACACTACATTGAGGTGAATATAACCGCGCATTGTCATGTTTTTTAGTTTTTCACTACTGCAATCATATTCTGCCTAGTAAGTGTAAACTCTGCATTTTGTCATCTATTTTTGAATTCGTTTGTTGATTTCTTTTCAGTGACAATTCCTAATATGTTATTTTCATGAAATGAAAAAACTTTTAACATGAACCATAGCGTGAATTCCATTTCAGTCATCAAGTTATACGATGACTAGTAATATAAAATAAATTAAGCAAGCAAAAAAAAAAAATAACTGCATTGAAGTGATGTTATTTGAGCAATAATGTATTCATATGAAATTCTATTTAGCGAAATATAATGTATTCATATGAAATTCTATTCTATCAAAAAATATAATTGCTTGAGCTTCCACGTAGAGAAAGATTAGATAACCACCTACACCTATAATGTGAAGTACATATCTGAAATTCATTCCCTGACGAACAAGTTTTGATGCCATTTAGTAATGTCTTGATCTGTTTTAGGATATGATGGATATATATCAAGTATATTGAAAGTGTGAAGGCTTGAGGTTACTGATTATGTTATAACTATGTGTCTGTAATGCATATCAACCACTGTAAACTCAATGCCACCTTGAATGGGAAGTAATAGTTTCTGTATAACAGTAGAAACAAGTCAGTGCTCTTAAATTGACCTCACATTAAATGAAGTGAGAACTCCCATTTAAGGCAGAGGAAAAATGTTAAGGGTTTTCATGTATATGAGCAGAGTAAAATTGCTCAAATATACGAAAAAGAATATGTTTCTGAATCTTCTATATATCCTCTTAGGGTTATGGACAATTATGTACAGTATTAGATTGTGTTCTTCAACTCATTTCTATTTATAGCTATGTATGTCTGTCCATAGCTGTCCAATGTTTTCAGTATTGTCTGGATATCTAAGAATGAAATTATTCAAATAATTATGCAAGAAACAAACTGTTACGTGTTTTTGAGACTTCAATGTTTGTGATCCTGTGCTATAATTCAGACACTGACATTTAATGTATCATTATATGTCACATCATTTAAGACTACTTGAGAGTATTGGTATGGAATGTAAAATATTCTTTACATATTTGTGTATGTACATAGTTGTTATTTTCTTCTCATATGTAATATCACATCTGATAACTATAAGACTCTGTTGTAAAACCCTTGCAGCAGTCCATTTGTTATAGCATCAATACAGGGCAAGGTATTTCACGCCCTAGGCTCTAAACTTTTCAAGTTGTATTAGTAAATACTCTTTATATTGTTTTGTTCTCGCTAGAGGATTGCAAGAATTTTTTCTTCCGCGTGTTTCATGTTTAAGAGCTTGAAGTCGATGTTATACGGCTATTAATAATATTTTCCTCTTTTTATCTTGCAGAATATGAGTAGTTTGGTTGAGAGGCTCCGTGTTAGATCGGATCGGAAACCTATTTACAATCTGGATGACTCAGAAGATGATTCTGATGTTGCACAAGGAAAATCAAAAAATGCAAAGACACATGAAAAGTTAGTCAGAGCTGATGTGGTATAATTCTGAATTATGTATCTTGTCTCCGAACTATTTTTTGATGTTGCTATTTTATTTCTCTAAAATGCTTGCTGCCTTTAGCTTAACTATTTTCCTGCATATATTCCTCAATAGCTTTAATGGTAACATCCGATTTCTTTCCAATGATGTGTGATTTTCTGTATTTTGACATCTTTATTAGTAAATAGTAATTATAAATAGTGGGAAAACACTACTGATATGAATCTTAACAGCAACTTTCAATGAAAGGAAATCAAAGGCTCCGTGTTAGCTTTCGAATAAGTTTTTGAGAAGCAGAATATGTGATAGGCAGAGTTGATTTTTATGACCTGTCATCATCTGATAACGCAGAACAAAATAATGGTTATGTCTGTTGTTTTTTACATTGAAGTTAAATATTACATTAATATATAACCAGATTACCAGTTACCACAATCACATGTGAGTGATTATGGGAATGACTCACTGGCATATCAGCTGTAACATATCAGCAAATCAGCTGTAACATATCAGCATATCAGCTGTAATCTCTACTATCCCGATATATCTTAGTTTATCTAATATCTATATTATGAATACATCAGATTCCTAAATATTTGCTAAACGTATATGTTTACATAACAATATTTCAATAAGAAACCATTAGGCGTATACATCTAAGTTGTGGCAAGTAGAGTCAATATTTGTTATATTACTTGTTCTTGCCTTGCATGTTTTGTAACCTACAATCATTCTTATCATAATAACTTTTATTCTCTCTATTCTACTCTAGAAAGTAGATTTATGCCAATCTTGTGATGGAGAGGGAGATCTTTTGGTTTGCGAAAGTTGCACTTATGCGTACCACCCCAAATGTTTGATTCCTCCACTGAAAGCTCCTTTTCCTAGCGGCTGGAGGTGCCCTGAGTGTGTATGTTTCTAACTCCCATATGTGATGTACTTTGATGCAATCTACTGCTAAATGAATGTTTTCATTTTCTTTGGTTCTTTAAGTGGTATATAAGATGCTATTCTCACAGGTCAGCCCCTTAAATGATATTGACAAGATATTGGATTGTGAAATGCGACCAGCTGCTGCTGCTGATAGTGATGCTGCTGATCTTGGGTCGAAGCAAATATTGGTAAAGCAGTATCTCGTGAAGTGGAAAGGATTATCTTACCTTCACTGTACATGGTAGTTACATTGAAACCTTTATAATTGGAAGCATCTGATGTTCATATTTCATTTCGTCCACCGAGTTTACCAATTTACACGCAGATCTTGTCTTATATAAAGAATATTTGTACAGCCGAAGTGTATTGTGTCAGTAAGCGGTATTATTAAATTTTCTTTCTAGTCACTCTCTTGTTTTTCTATTTTTCTACTCAATCTGGTTGCTTTGGTCATTATCTTCATTTATATTATGTTTATCGTAGAGATACTTTCTGGATGGCTATTCTTGAATAATAGCTTATAGTATTTGTCAAAGTTTGTTTACTGATGAAATACCATGCCAGGGTACCAGAAAAGGATTTTCTAAAAGCTTTCAAGGCCAATCCTCGTTTAAGAGTCAAACTTAACAACTTTCAGCGTCAAATGTCATCTACTAGTTCTGAGGACGAGTTTGTTGCTATTAGACCAGAATGGACTACAGTTGATCGGATTGTTGCCCGCAGGTATAATTCTATCAATAATTTTAAAATTTTGAATTGCTGAAGTTCTGCTCTGATCAGATGCTCATGCATGCATCCTACTGCCAGAGAGGGGATGTATTTTAACCGTTGCTACAAATAAGTTAAGACTGAAATTAAGATTCGTCACATTGAAAACAGTTTGTTTGGTCATTGTATATTTATTTAGTTCTATGGCAACCTAAGTTATGAACAGTTATTTATTTTTTTCCCTACTAAATTTATGTAAAATCCAGAAAAGGAAACCTTTTTTTTTAAAAAAAAATCCTTTGAGTAAAATATTATTGTTTCAGGACATCATAAGACATAATACTTTTGATGTAAATGGAATCATCTAATGTATTTCGAAATCTCTTTACTTTATAAAATGTTGTCATCAGTTTTAAATCTGCAAAATTCCAAGCAGATGGAGATGTTGAGAATAAAGATGATTTTTAAAAATTAGTATTTGAGATGTATGAGGACAAGCTGTTTATTGTTGAGTTCATTTTCTTGAACTTATTTGTTACTTTTGAATTGTGTAAATAGTTATTATGTGTAAGTGCTACTGCTTCACTTTGCGCTTAGCTTCTCAAAGCCCCCTTGCGCTTTTTGGCACCTTTCTTAGCAAATATGATTAATGGTGATAACAATTAATTATTGCGAATACATGACCAAACAACAGTGATAATATTGGTTCGGCTTCTCTCTCTGAACCAATGAATAAGTCTTCTTTTCAATCTTGAGATTGTTTGGATTCTCTAGTCCACAAATGTTTATGGGGGATGTCATGTGGACTGATTACAAATTCGGATATTGGTTTCTTTGACTGGGTCTATCAAAATGATTTTTTTTGCTCATTAGAAAATCATTTAGTATACTTTAAATATCAACGGGAATAACATTATTTGGGGGACACTTTCTTCTTGAGTATGTTTACAATCTACATTGTATATGGCCGCAGAGGTGCTGATGATGATAAGGAGTACCTAGTGAAATGGAAGGAACTTTCTTATGATGAATGTTCATGGGAATTTCAGTCGGACATTTCCTCATTTCAGTCAGAAATTGATAAATTCAATAAGATAAGGTCTAGATATGGGAAGGAAACATTGAAAAAGACGAAGAGCAGCCGTGATACAACACTTAGAGGAAAACAGAAAGAGTTTCAGCAGTATGAAAAAAGTCCTGAATTTCTATCTGGTGGTATGGAGATCTTTGTGTTATCTTAATTTACTGTAAGATTGCTTACATATATTTTTATTTGATTATCGTGAAAGCTTAGCTGAAAATTGGTTTGCTTGAAGGTTCCCTGCATCCATATCAGCTTGAAGGATTAAACTTTTTACGGTTCTCTTACTACAAGCAAACACATGTGATACTAGCAGATGAAATGGGCCTTGGTAAAATTTAATGTGCTGTTCTTTTTTACTTGTGAAGGACTTGTACTGATTCTGTTTTGTTTGAGTGAAGGAAAAACGATACAAAGTATAGCTTTCTTAGCTTCTCTTTTTAAAGAAAATATATCTCCGCATCTAGTAGTGGCTCCACTCTCTACACTGCGGAACTGGGAACGTGAGTTTGCCACATGGGCTCCTCAAATGAACGTTGTACGTACATAAAACCTTGTACAATTAGTTTGAATAGCTCTTGTTATTGGTTATTCTAATTTATCACTTATTCGCAGGTCATGTATGTTGGTTCTGCACAAGCTCGCAGTGTTATTCGGGAGTATGAGTTTTACTTCCCCAAAAAGCTTATAAAGAACAAGAAAAAGAAGCCAAGTCAATCTTCAGCTGAAAGTAAGCAAGCAAGGATAAAATTTGATGTACTTTTAACATCATACGAAATGATCAACCTAGACAGCGCGTCACTAAAACCAATAAAGTGGGAATGCATGGTACTGTTTCTTGAACTTTAATGTAGAATTCTATTATATATGGGATTCTCTTCCTAAGATACTTAAGTACTTAACAATCTTCATATAGATCGTTGATGAAGGTCACCGACTAAAGAACAAGGACTCAAAGTTGTTTCTTTCGTTGAAGCAATACTCTACTAGACATCGCACTCTTTTGACGGGAACTCCTCTCCAGGTTAGATTACTATAATAGAATGTTATGAATTACATTGCTTGGATCGATGCAGGGAACAGTTAATTTGCTGTGCGTGGGAGCAATTGACTGCCAGTTCAGACACCCATGCATCTTAAAGAAAAATAACATAAGAACTTACAATAATGTTGTTAAAGATCCTAGAGAAAATTCAATTGCAATACTCAATAAACATTTTTGAAGTGTTCTAGATCCAGTTTGAAAACAAGGTATAACAAATAAAGATGCTGCAAGGGGAAAAGACAGTTCAAAGAAAAGACTGGTTAAATACTGATTACAGATAGTAGTTAGCTTACTATGATAAGAAGAGAAATAGGTTATCTATATTTATAATACACTAATATCGTCGTAACTTTCGTAGTCTCTCCAGATAAATAATTTGGAATAGACAAAATCTGTATAATTGACATGACATTTCTCTTTCTACATATATACAAAAGAGTGATTGAATCTTAAGCCACAATGCCACATATTGAAGTTAAACAAATAAACATGTGATCTCGTTTTGATATTTTAATTAGGCTGCGTACACAGAAAGCATTTCATATTTTTGTCTCAATGTAAATCACCTAAACTCAGTCATGGGTGTTGGACAGGGGTATGCAACTAAGCCCGAAATTTAAGATTCCTGAACATGGATCAGGAATTGCCGAATCGGACATGAGTGTGGGGACTTTCCATGAAACATTGCACGTAAAATTGTATAAGTATCAATTAGATGTGTTTTATTTTTATTTTTATAATAGTCATACTATTAGTATGTCAGATGTTTAAATATATAAGACAGATTCATAGCATAAAATCAATAAAATAGAAACTACTTGCCTGTTGCCCATAGACATAAGATTTTCTGCTTTGAATTAGGGTGTAGAATGGTGAAGAAAATATGAAATGCATGTTTTACAATTGATAATATGAAAACCCTGGTAATTTTTTCTAAGCAATTGTGATGGCAAGGAGAAACCCTTAGTTTCTTCCTGTATATGTTTTGTACTGAGTAGTCTTTGATGAATGCAGAACAATTTGGATGAACTTTTTATGCTTATGCATTTCCTTGATGCTGGAAAGGTTAGTTTAAAAGCATCTTCAAATAGTTACTTGGAAATTTTGTTTGCTTAAAAAAAGATCTAGATGATTATTGATTGCTCACTCTTAAGTTTTCTATTCAATTAAATTATTGCAGTTTGGAAGTCTAGAAGAGTTCCAAGAGGAGTTCAAGGATATTAATCAAGAAGAGCAGATATCAAGGCTTCACAAGATGCTGGCACCACATCTGCTTAGAAGTATAAATCTGACCGTGATTATGTATTATGTTGGTTCTAATATATGCTTTTTTAGTCTTTCTGCTTAGAATTAAGTGCCTATTAGAGTTGCTATATCTACACCATGTTGTGCTTATTTCGATGCAAGGAGGTCAATTATATTGTCTAACCTTACGCAGAATTGATAGTGGCATGTTTTATACTCCTTCCGAGTTCCGTCCCAACCAATTCTTTACATTTCCATTTTAGGATGTCCCTCTCAATTCTTTACATTTCTATAGTTTCCAAAAGTAGTAAATTTTAATGATATAAAAAATTATTAAACCCAATACTTTCCTCCACCTTTCAAATCTATTGTCCTTTATTTATTATTACACCCTCAATTTTCATTGTCAGTGCTCTCTTTGATGAGTTGAATTGCCACGCGCCTAGAACTCTAGGCTCCAGAATAATTTTGCATCTCAGTGCCTTCTAGCCTTTGATAGCACTGTCCCCAGTCTTCTTGGAACCTTTTAAGATTGCACATGTAGTTTGTTATTATTATTATCTGAGCTATCTCATTCAAAGTCTCTGACATACTAGAGTGACTTAAAAAAGCAAAAAACCCACTGTTTAACCCTACCGTGATATTTACACATTGGTCATTACATGATAAAATGCAGGAGTGAAGAAAGATGTTATGAAGGATTTACCCCCTAAAAGGGAACTCATATTGCGTGTTGATTTGAGTAGCAAACAGAAGGAATATTACAAGGCAATTTTGACGCGAAATTATCAGCTATTGACTCGTCGGGGTGGAGCCCAGGTCAGTTGGCAATGTAAATTGGAGATCAGTTTGTCATTATTTGCTAGTTCATAATTTTAACATTTGCGGAGTGTTTTTCTGAAATCAGATCTCCTTGATTAATGTGGTAATGGAACTGCGGAAGCTTTGTTGTCATGCTTTCATGTTAGAGGGAGTTGAGCCGCAAGAATCATCTGAATTTAACAAGTAATTATCAGAAGTAGTTCTCTATGGTTATCTCTTTCTTACTTCTATGATTAGAATAAACAGTAAAGTTTTAGATTTGGGTCTTTTATATTTGTCTAGAAGCATGCATATTTCTGTAATTTAAATAATTAATTATAAAAATTTAATTATGTCATAACGAGGGACCTAATATGCATCTTTATTCTATGAGTTTTGTTGCTTAAGTTCTGGTATAATCTTGTTTGTGCTTCAAATTTTTTGTAACAGACAGCTGCTTGAATGCTCTGGAAAATTACATCTTATGGACAAGATGATGGTGAAATTAAGAGAACAAGGACATAGGGTCTTAATATATACACAGTTTCAGCATATGCTGGATTTACTTGAAGACTATTGTAGTTATAAGGTATGACTACTGTAGTGTTACTGTCTACCTAAACTAAATTGTCGGTTGATAATTATTGTGAAATGTTCAGAATTGGCAATATGAAAGAATTGATGGATCTGTTGCCGGAGCTGAGAGGCAAATTCGAATTGATAGGTTCAATGCTAAAAATTCTTCCCGATTTTGTTTTCTTCTGTCTACCAGAGCTGGGGGTTTGGGCATAAACCTGGCAACTGCTGATACGGTCATAATATATGACAGGTAGGTTTACAAGACAATGTCTATATCTTATTTCTCGTCCCATTTTACTATATCATTTATAGTTGTAGTAGCATTGTTAATGAGCATTCAGTGATTAGACTTGGGAGTCGATGGTTGTTGGGAAACCCTGCTCATAATCTTCCTTCCATTCCTGTATACCTGATTCTATCTCCAAGAAACTTCCTCTGGTGTTAGAGTTCTGTAATCATAGTTTTAGCCCCCCACCAAAAGATATTGTTTATGACATGTACATCAGTAGGTTCTATATTAATGTGCGAGTATATTCTGTAGTAGAGCTAGAATCAAATCTATTTTTTTTATCCTCCCCAGACCCTGACCCTGGTCTACGAGTCGGTACACTTTCTGTTTTGGTTGCGCTTATGTGTGAATATATTATTATGATGATCAGATTTTGTATGACATTTGTTTAAATTTACTTTATAACATTCTAGACTCCAGCCCAGTAGTTTTTATAAATTTCCCATCTGTTCTGAATATTCTTTACATTGTTTTGTATTTTACAGTGATTGGAATCCTCATGCTGATTTACAAGCGATGGCTAGAGCTCATAGACTTGGGCAGACAAACAAGGTTGAATTTATTTTCAAGACTTTTTTAGGGTGCAGAGTTAATTTGACTGCACCGCTTATATTGTTTTGAAATATTCTTCCAATCTTGTAGGTGATGATTTTTAGGCTCATAACTAGAGGAACAATTGAAGAAAGGATGATGCAACTGACTAAGAAAAAAATGGTTTTAGAGCATCTAGTTGTCGGCAAGCTCAAGACAAAAAATATTAACCAGGTGTTGACTTATTTTTTCTTAGGTCTCATATCTGCAGTTATCCTTGGTGATGATTAATAAGTAATATCTGTAAGTGCCTGTTATTTGCTAAATGAGTCCCGCAAATCTCCGGTAACATGATGGATAAATGCAAGGAACTGCATAATGCTATAGATATAATTGTTATGATTGATGTTAAATACACATATCCAATGTAGTTAACTAACTTGATTTGTGATCAAACTTTTTAATGTTTGATTCTTTAATTCTTATGTAGGAAGAATTGGACGACATAATAAAGTATGGGTCGAAGGAATTGTTTGCTGACGAGAATGATGAGGCTGGAAAATCCAGACAAATTCATTATGATGATGCTGCGATTGATAGGTATCATATGTTTTTTCTTTATGTCCTTGGATGGCTAAGCTACACTCTATTACCCCATCCCACTCTTCTCCATGTATGTTTGTGTGTCTGTGTGTATATGGAGTCCCCATTTTGCTTCTCTTGTAAGCTCAATAGAAACTCCATCTTTCAGATTATTAGATCGTGATCAAGTTGTTGATGAAGAGGACAACATGGATGAAGAAGAAGATGGATTTTTGAAGGCCTTTAAGGTTCAGTTTTTCATTTTAGCCGTCTCTTATTTAGTTATAATCGGTTAAAGTGATCCTAGCTTACTAGCATGTCCAAGCTGTTCCAAGGTTCTTAAGTGAGTCAATTATACCTCATGGCCATGGTCTATACAGTTGGGCTACAACCAAATAACTTGTGCAGTACGAGATATTATATTCCATCGGAGGCTGCAGCACTATAGTCCTGTGGTTATTAAAGTGACGCCTAGGTGAAATGTCTAGGTGTCCATGGAGGCTGGTGCGATGCTCTAATGAGATTAAACCACACACCTTCAGACTAGTTCGACCCAGTCTTTAAAACAATTTGTCTGTGTGGACTGAACCAGTGAAAAGTTGAAATACTGGAAAAAATGAACAATTTTGCTGCATCTTATTAAAACATACGAAAAGAACATTTTCGGAGGGGATTGATTGTACACTTTCAACATGCCATCATAATATACTTATCTCCAAACATTTCACCAGAAAAATATTTAAATATTTAATTAAGTTGGTTGTAAGGATCTTGGCAATAAATTAAGGGCATGGACTTAAGAATACTTTAGGGAGAATGGGGGAAGACCTGATAGTTAGAATTCTAGCAATCACCTGTATACTCATCATACCAGCTTAGGATCCATTCTTTACTAGTAAATGGATTTATGATTAATCAGTTTACTGGTTAAGATTGTTTAGAGCGAAATTTATTATGGGAAACTAAAAATGCCTTTATTTTCTTTATTTTGTGTGAACCTAAAATATATTATTTCTGGTTTACCTACTATCTAGCCATAAATTGGAACATTTTAATGGTTAATATAATAATATGCATGTGACCTGAAAAGCTCCATTATTCTTCATTTCTTGTATAGGTAGCAAATTTTGAGTACATAGATGAGGCCGAAGCCAAAGTGAAAGAGGAAGCTCAAATTCTTGATGCAGATATTAAAGCTACTGTTAACAATTCTGAAAGAGAAAATTATTGGGAGGAGTTGTTAAAAGATAGATTTGAAGAGCACAAAGTTGAGGAGTTTAATGCCATGGGAAAGGGGAAGAGAAGCCGCAAGCAGGTAAATATTGAACTCCACTGTAGTGAACTAGACCTCATTTGTCTTTGTTTTATGTCTACATTTTTCTTGAACTCTCTAGCTCTTAGGTGCTCTTTTGTTTACTGTCAACAACCTCAACACCCTGCTCATAGTCTTCAAGATTTATATGACTATGTTTAAACTTTAAATGCACTTGCCTGGCGTTCATTAGATTATATTTTTAACTTGATGCTGATATAAAGTCATCAGTTTTAGGTCGAACAACTATGGTCCGGAATGTGTCTACTACTCTATATGTAATTACCTTTCAGTACCTTTCTGTATTTTGTTAAGTTAGATAACCGTTGCACTTTCTTTTGGGCTTATTCAGATGGTCTCTGTTGATGACGATGATCTTGCTGGCTTGGAAGATATAAGTTCCAATGGGGAAGATGATAACTATGAAGCTGAACATACTGATGATGGAACAGATAGTGAGATGGTTGAAGCAGAAGCTAGGCCTTCAAAGAAAAAGAAATCCCGGGGTAAAAGTTGTATAATAATTGTGTTTGTAAGTTTATAAAGAAATAAAAAGTAAGGAGTGTGGCTTGACTAACTGGCAGTGAGTAATAAAAGTAGGCTTGATATTGGTTTAAACTTGGTAAGAAGATGTAGTCAAGTGGAGTAGGTGATACATTTATCCTTTGTGATAATTATCGTTTATGCTCCTATTACCGTCGAGTAGGTATTATACAAGAATTTGATGACAACTTGATAATTGCTACTTTTCTCTTATACAGTTGATAGTGGACCTCCTCCTCTGATGGAAGGAGAAGGAAAATCTTTCAGAGTCCTTGGATTTAGTGCAGCTCAAAGGGCCGCATTTGTTCAAATTCTTATGAGGTTTATTTTTGTGTTTCTTCAATTGGTATATCTAATTTTAGTTTTTTGCTTTAGCTTTTAGTATGCCTTCTCTTGTATTAATTTACATCATCATCATTAGCATTTCATAGATTAAGTTTGTGGCTGATACTAAATTTTTTGGCTGATGTGTAGATATGCATATGCTTCATACTTTAATATGTGACTTTTTTACGCCTGCAGATTTGGGGCTGGGGAATATGATTGGGCAGAGTTTACACCACGTCTGAAGCAGAAGACTTTTGAAGAAGTTCAGGCGTATGTTGTTTATTTTAGCTTAAATAATTAAGGGTCATAATGGTTTGTTGCAGTTGGCAATGTGCAACTTTCTTCTTGACTGCACTCATACTTTGCATTGAATTATAAACTAGCTAGTTGGAACGTTGCATGTATGAACGGAAAAAGGAATAAACTCTTTAAGAGCACATTAAAATCAATTTAGTGTCTAAATCTGAATTTTCATGCACTTCTATGACATTAAGTATGCAAAGTTTGACACTGCATTTCCCCTTCTCACCAAATTATTATTGTTATTATTGTCATTCTTTGGCAGTTATGGAAGACTTTTCTTAGCTCACATAGCAGAGGATATTAACAACTCTCCTACATTTTCTGGTGAATGCTACTGCGTTATATCTTTCTTCCGGTGTGTATATATCTTTGTACTTTTTTGGCTTTATTTTCAACAAGTTATTACTTGATCATCAGATGGCGTGCCAAAAGAAGGGTTAAGGATACAAGATGTCCTTGTAAGGATCGCAATCTTAAGCCTTATGAAAGATAAAGTAAGTCGGTCATGCACTCATTTATATTTTAGCTTGGATAAATACTTTATTATCTTTATAAATTTGGAGAATTTTTTTTCAGGTACTTCTTCCATTCATATGATCATGTAGATCTGCTCCAACCTATCTTTATATGCTTAATAAAGTTGAACTGGGCTTTTTAAGTATTTCTGTTATCCTGTATTTAGCAGCTTTGTAGAAAACATAAGTATTCCTTGTCTGGGTTGCATGTGCTAAATGCCTAGAAAATACTCTCCGCTCTACTATTTTCGTATCCTCTTCCTCCATTTAAGTCAGTACATATATGGAATAACTTTATATTTTAAACTATTCAGTTTTTCCCTTGGAGCTCTTTACAACTGATTGACCGTATCTGAAACCAGAGTACTGTCCCTGTAAGCAATTAACAATTTGTTGGATAAGATTTACTCTGTCATGTGACTGTCTATTACTTTTAAATATAAATTTATATATTTATAAAAATCATCTTAATTTGTATTTAATATTATAACTTTTAAGTATTTTTTTAAAATTAAAATCATGTTAATTGGCTCTCCTTCAGTTTAGCCTTCTTAAATTTAGTTTTTTTACTGATTTATTTGATGGCTAAGATTTTTCAGTTGGTAAAAACATACCAAATATTATGTCATACATGGTAGATTTTCAGTGTTACTCCCTATGTCCCATTTAATTCTATACGTTTCTTTTCAACTCCTCGACACGCATTTCAATGCTCTTATAAAATATAGTTCCGTAACTTATTTTTGAGTTTTTTTTTTCTGAATAAAAATTTAACATCCCAACTTTAATTCAGAAAAAAGAAAATTTAAAAATAAATTGCACAACTACAGTTTGCGGGAGCATCAAAGTCCGTGCCGCGTTCCCGTCCCCCAATGTATACTATCCAGGGGGACGGAGGGTGTACAATTTTTAATCTTTATATTAAATGGTCACGATCTCCTGATTAAATTTACCTTTGTACTTTTTTGTTTTTTATAATTGGCTAGAACTACATAATGTTACATATTATATGGAGTGTAGCGGAGAAGGTAAGAATTCTAAACATCTTATAATACGGATGACATGCAGAAATCCCTTTTTACTCTTATAGGAAATAATTATAGAATATGTAATAGTCTAACCTTGTTTCACTGTGTTTTAAAAAATCATAATAGTGCTTTTCTATTCACTGCTAATAAATACATTGTTCACAGAATTGCTTGCTAGTTTTATGTGATAGTATTGTTCTTCAAGTCAGTTGAGTGCCTGAATATTGCCGACTGCTAGGATCCTATCATAACTGTACCATACATAGGTCTTATGTGCTTTGCTTTGTTCTGTATGTCTTCCTGAGGAGTATTTGAGGCAGAAATTGATTTCTGATGTGAGGTTTTGAACATATATATTATGGTTATCACCATTTGGTATTTGTCACCTATTTTTTAAGTTGAAATTGCTAGCTTTATCATATCTTGGAGTTTTCATATTAAGTATTATATACAAGTTTACTGCTATTTATATATATATATATATATAGTGGTAGGATCAAATAAAAACTTTTTTAAGTTACAAACTTACAAACTTTTTTTTGAATTTTTTTATTCTGCCAACATGTTAATCCTTAGTTATAGAAAGTATCAATGTTGAAAATTATTGCAAAAACATCACAATTTTTAAAAATAACGTATAAATAGATCGTGCATTCAACACATTTGTAACTGAGGTTCAACAACACATTTGTAACTGAGGTTCAACATAGGGTGTAAAACACTAACTATCATTGTGTTGAATATATCTATAAAGATGTTTAAACTATATCTTTGGGGTTTGGGTAGGGTCTAGAAACATATATATTGGTAATATAATACGTTTAACTTAACATTGGAAAATTAGTTTATGTACTTCTCCAACACAATTTTAATCGATGTTCAACAAAATATGTTAAACAAATGTTGAACTGAAATTATATATGTGTTGAACGCATAAAGTTTGTAAGTTAGTACCAGAACCCACCCCTCTCTCTCTCTCTATATATATATATATATATATATATATTTATATATATATATATATATATATATATATATATATATATATATATATATATATATATATATAACCTCTGTTGTACCATTACTCCTTAATATTCATTTATATTGAAAAATTCTAAGCAATGGTTCTCGCCCTTTTTGTATCTTGATGTCGTTTACAGATAAAGCGTTCAACAGGACTTCATGGAGCATCTCTTTTTAGTGAAGATATCGTACGTCAGTGTCCAGGGTTGAGATGTGGAAGATTTTGGAAGGAAGAGCATGACCTCTTACTTCTCCGTGCAGTACTAAAGTATGTATAACAGTATATGATTGCGCGTGTGTGTGTGTGTGTGTGTTAAATTTACCTTTTTAGAGCGTGTATGGGCAATATCACAATAGTCAAGTGGCTGCTAGAGACTTTTCTTTACCTCACGATTATGTATTTTCAGTTTTTTACTAAAAATACTCTGGCATAGCACTTCCCAAAATGTAGGATATGAGACCAATTGTAATCTTGAAATTACAATACCTTTCCATCACTACTATTGCACCTACTGAAGATTCTGATTTTGTTATTTCTCATACTCTAGTATATATAATGATTATAGGTAAAGGGAATGTACTTGACATGGCAGAAAACTTCCATTGATCATTATAATGCATTTTTATTATTTCATTAATTTTCTGGGGGTGGATAGTTCTCATTATTTATGCCTTAAAACGCCTTCATTAGTTCGCATTTATAAATGATATGGGTTGTCATGCTATTCGAGAGAGGTGGGGGAGCAAAGCTCATGAAGCAAAGAACTATCACTCGAACTAATGTGAGGAAAAACAGATCTGTGTTCTTTTGTTCAACTAGTTTATATATAGATATCTAAGACATGTTTTGACCTGGCCAATTTAAAATGGATTAAAATAGTAAACCCTAGTTTAGTTTGTGACTAGGTGTGACTCCATGATGACCTTCACCAAACAAAATGATTCCATCTACTTGTTTTCTTCCCCCTTGTGGTCCAGTATCGTGAAAAGTGCTCTTATATGATTCTTCTTGATTAGGCTCAACATCTGCGAGGAAATTCTGTAGTGTTACTTGAGTTCCAAATTTATAATTAGTTGTTGGGGAAATAATTCGCTCTCACAAAAATTTGCAAAAACTCATGAGTTTATGTTAAGAAGTTAAATATCCTTGCTAAGAATGCAAGCAACTCTCTTTAGTTGGTAGGTTATTACAGGAAATACCCTAAGAAATTTGGTGGTGATTTAATAGAATTTGGTTAAGGGTTACCTGGAGAAAAATTGGATATGTGTGTGTGTGTAGGCCATTGCTCAAAGAAGAACACTGCTAAAAGAAGAATAAAGAAGAACACTTTAGAATCAAATATAGAATCTCATCTAAAACTTGCATTAAATTCTTATTTTAAGGTAATTAACCTTCTATTGTGAATAATAATAGTATCCAACATGTTTAACAATAAATATGGATTAAAAATAAAATGATTCTATGTAAAATTAGTCGTGTAAAAAATATATACATGATTCTGTTCTGGATTTTGTTCTTGATTCTATAATATTTCATATTAATAATTTGAATAAGTTTGGGTGTTAGATTTCGTATATTAAGTTTAATTGGTGTTTAACTATGTAGTTATAATCTTAACAAATCATTTTTTATGAAAAATGAAGTGTTATAATAGTGCTATGTGTTCTTTTTTAAAGTGTTCTTTCTAGGGTGCAACCATAGAGGGCATTGCTCAAAGAAGAACACCCTTAAAAGAAGAACAAAGAAGAACACTGTAGAATCGCATATAAAATCTCATTTAAAACTTGAATTAAATTCTAATTTTAAGCTAATTAACCTTTTATTATGAATAATAATAGTATATAACATGTTTAAGTTTAACAATAAATATGGATTAAAAATAAAATGATTCTATGTAATATTAATCGTGCGAAATATATATGCATGATTATGTTCTGGATTCTATAATATTTCATATTAATCATTTGGATGAGTTTGGATGTTAGATTTCATATATTAAGTTTAATTGCTGTTTAATTATGAAATTATAATCTTAACAAATCATTTTTTATGAAAAATAAAGTGTTATGATAGTGTTCTTTGTTCTTTTTTTAAAATGTTATGTGTGGAGTGCAACCACACACACACACACACACACATATATATATAAATACGAACTACAAACTAGTGTCTATATATATAGAGTACTACTCCAATAGAAACCAAATTAGCCTAAAAACTAAAAACCAGTTTCTCGACAGTTTTTTATCACTACTTTTAACTACATAAATCACTAATTTGAACATAACATATCACTAATTTATATATAGCATATCTCGCGGATATAAATATATATATACACATATATGCAACGTATATGACCATCATCTTCACCCAAATCGTAATAATGGACCTCTTACCACCATTACCAGACGTTTGCATGACTTGCCACCATTGTCTATCATCACCAATAGTCACATACACTTTTCCATCATAACTTACAAAACTAACGACTACTTACCATCATCATACAACTTCTCTTGCGGCTTCCTACCGTCAAGAACCTTCCTACGGATGAAATTGATCATCTATAATCGATTATCAATAGTTTAGATAAGTAGTTTTTTTCAATTTTGATAATAAAATCGTTGTTTACATACTGTATAAAAACAGTGATTAGTGCAGTATAAATCAATGATACCCGTGGTTATAAATAGTGGTAGGGAAACTGGTTTCTAGTTTTTATTTTAAGAGTGGTTTCTATTTGATCATGAGCCTATATATATATATAGAGTCCTACTCCAATAGAAACCAAATTAGCCTAAAAACTAAAAACCAGTTTCTGGACAGTTTTTTATCACTATTTTTAACTATAGAAATCACTAATTTGTACATAACATATCACTAATTTATATATTGCATCTCCCGCGAATATAAATATATATATATACACATATATGCAACGTATATGACCATCATCTTCACCCAAATCGTAATAATGGTCCTTTTACCACCATTACCAGACGTTTCTATGACTTGCCACCACTGTCTATCATCACCAATAGTCACATACATTTTTCATCATAACTTACAAAACTAACGACTACTTACCATCATCATACAACTTCTCTTGCGGCTTCCTACCGCCAAGAACCTTCCTACGGATGAAATTGATCATCTATAATCGATTATCAATAGTTTAGATAAGTAGATTTTCTCAATTTTGATAATAAAAGTCGCTGTTTACATACTGTATAAAAACAGTGATTAGTGCAGTATAAATTAGTGATACCCGTAGTTATAAATAGTGGTAGGGAAACTGGTTTCTAGTTTTTATTTTAAGAGTGGTTTCTATTTGATCATGAGCCTATATATATATATATATACGAACTACAAACTAATATGAGCCCTTAGATGAATCTAATCCAATGACCCCCTAGAAGTCATCACACACAATTAACATACACCCACACATGATCCCATAGGATCCCCTCTTTTTTTAATTTAAATTTTCCCGTCAATCGGTAAACTTTTTTTGAAATCCGACTTCACTTTATTTTTATTCATCTCCCAACGTTCAACTTGCATACCATATATGCTATATTTTGATGTGATTTAGAAAACTTTTTATTTCAGTTTGTGGTTTTTATTCTAAGAAAGGTTTGTAGTGGAGTTTGTTGGGGGGGGGGGGGGGGGGGGGGGGCATGTGAAAAGTATTAAGTGTTCTGCTTATGGGCTACTGTAATTACGTTATGTGACTATGCCACATGCTAATTATTATATAATTGAACTACCGACAAAATTCTTGAAGTTATTCATTTGAATTACTTTCACTATATATTTATTTTTCAAGAAAAGAACGTGCATATAATCGTGCATGCAAGTTCATTTTAATTTCCTCGTTCTTGCTGCTAGCCCTATATAATTTATGATTATATAATATGCAACTTAGAATGAGACAAAATTGTAAGCTATGTTATTCGGACTCTTCATTTTGCCTCCAAGTACCTGTGATGGGCACTCGACATGGACACTTGGACTAAGGCACTTATTTTAGGCCAAAAACATGTACACTTTTAAAATATTACAGAGTACCATACATGGACAGGTATCCATGTCAGACAATCCTAGCCGAGTCCGAGTAACTTAGATTGCAACAAAATCAAACCAAATTTTAGGGCACGATTTGATATTTATGTGTATCCTATCGTCTGTTATCCAATGTGGAGCAGGGAAAAGTGAAATTAGTTGTTAGTGTGATTGTAATTAAATATTTTTATTTTTATTTTAAACACTTTAGAGGGTAGACATACAGTAATAGTTAATATTGTTGTATTACAGTCCTGTTTGTTTTTTATTTATTTATGCCAGGATACTGTACAATTAATGTCTCTTTCTTGTGTCTTATATAATGCCCGTATTATTGTGTCCTGTCCTTTATAAAAAGCTCTTATTACTGTTTAATGTACTTATACTCTTAGCGGTAGTGACTTGCAAGTTTAAATTGTAATTAAGCAGTCAACTACAACTCTTAGATATATTTAATTTGTTTTTTGGATGCAGGCATGGTTATGGAAGATGGCAAGCTATTGTTGATGACAAGGAAGTGAGAGTTCAGGAGCTTATATGTCATGAGTTGAATATACCCTACGTAAGTCTTCCTGTTTTCGGAGCTCAAGCACAAGTTCCTGAAGTCAGGGCTCAGGAACAAGGTGTTAGCATTGAAGGTTCTCAAGCACAAGGCACAAATATTTCTACCCTCGAAACGATGGCTTATGATTCAAAGATGCAAGTGGGTGGGAATGGTTTAGGAACTAATGCTACAAAGGAAACTATCACCAATCGCACACAAGTCTTTCAGGACTCTTCTCTTCTGTCTAATTTTCGAGAAATGCAGCGAAAAAATGTTGAGTTTATCAAGAAGCGGGTGCAGCTTTTGGAGAGAGCACTAAGTGCAGAATATCAGAAAGAAGTTTATGTAAGTTTATCATATCTTCTTGTGTCGGGACTCGGTCTGAACGTTAACTTATACGGTAGTGTGACTCAACTCAGTTGCAGGATGCGTATCTTTTAATCAAAGGATAGAATATATGTCCAGTTGCATCACTTTGTAAGCACACAGAAAGTTGAGTATCGCAATAGTATATTTGACGCAGGAAAAGAGAAAAAAATAAGAAATGAATTCATCTTACACACTCATCATTATTTCTGGACGTACTGTTAGAATAGTTTCCCTGCAGCAGTATCAGGCGCATGTTTGGTGAATTTGTTGTTTCGATAGAACATCGAAGGCAACAAAGTCTGCCCAGTTTAGCTTCTTGGGTGTTCCAGTCTTGTGTTACCGGAATTTTTTTTAAATCAAAACTGGTTTTTAAGATTTTTGTTGTTTTTTTATGTTGTTGGACTCTGGCGCTTAATATATCCAATGAAACTTCTGCTCGCGTAAAGTATTTATATTTTTATGTTGGTCTTATGATTATCACATTACAGGCTGATGAAAATACTAGTGAGGTTCCTGCTGGAGACATGGAGACTGAATCCGTGGTAGCCGACATAACAGATCCAAATGTCAAGGAAGACATGGCAGATGCAAATGTCAAGGAGGATATAGCAGATCCAAATGTCAAGGAGAATAATTCTGACTTGTATGAATGTTTGCCTCGTCTAGACGTGATCTGTGAGTGAACAAGCTTTTCTTCCCTTTCTTGAGGCTTTTTTTTTTTTTTTTTTTTTTAACACTGCTCGGCTTCCAACTTATCTCTTAATGGTTTCTGCCACTTTCCATGTATTGCTCTTGAAATTACCATGAACGTTTTCTTACAAGATAATGCAAGGGTAGTTACTAGAATATCGTACCACTCGAACTGTAGTGTTGCGTACATTAAACTTAGAACATATAGCAATACATCAAAAAGGTATTTGCATATTTCTCAAGATAAAGCTAAAATATCCATGTTGCGGGTGTTTACCGCCGATATGATTTATTATATTAGCAACTGACACACCTGATGTTGAAAACAGTCAAATAATGACAGAGTACAATCCTAGTAAACTTGGGATAGATTCTTCAAATCTAAAAGGGTAGATCTGCCTTCGTTGACCGGGGCCATCATATATCATTTTCTCTGTTTCCAGTAAGTCTGAGTAGAGGTCATAGTAACCAAGTGAGCGACCAGTTGTTTAGTTGAAATTGCAGAATGACGTACTCGCTTGACCGATTGCTTAGTAGTTAAGCATGACTGCATGAGTATTCATATTTGATGAAGTACTAAGTCTGTTCCATAAGAAAATGTTTTGAGACTTCAACCCAGTCGGGGCCTTGCATGGGAATTATATTCAATATATTATAAGGGATTTTCTATGGTGTGCCCAAGGGCACACAATAGTCCCTAACTCCAATAAAAATAGCTCCTTTTGATTGGTGGATGAATAATAAATGATAATGGCCCCCCTGCATTTACATCAACTCCACCAATCAGAATAGGCCATTTTTATAGAATTTAGTGATTATTGTGTGCCCTTGGGCACACATTAGAATTATACTTTTTTGGCAAGCAAAGGTATACTTGATTGGGAAGTAAGCGGAGCTGGGTATTTTGTGTTGGGGGAAATTCAAAGTTTAAGGAAATTTAAACATTCGACTTTAGGGATTTGTTTTGGCCTTTTTTTTTTTAAATTTTTAATTAATCATCTTAAGATAGATTTTAATGTCTAGTTCAGAGTTTCAGTGTTAGATAGGCAATAAAGCTTCTCTTTTCATGTAACATTAACGAATAGAACATGAGTTCTTACGCTACTTTTCTCGTGTCTTGATTTCAGTAGTGGGTAATTAAATTTCTTTCAAGCTCTTATAGAGTTAGTCTTGCTTGCATTGTGGGTGGTTAATTCCTTTAAAAGAAACATTTAAACTTATAGTTACGTATCTATTATTTGTTTTTCCCCAAACATATATATTATATTATCTTGGTATCTAAAGCCGTGGTTCTGATAGTTTTTGGTATTTCATATTGGAAGAAACATTTAAAGATGCATTCTTTGTTTCAAGATTTCTTGAGTTTTGTTAAGTTACATCGAAATGACTGGTGAACTAGTTGTTGACTAGTAGCGAGTATTCAAGAGCCGTAACATCAATGTTGTTCAAGGCACTTTCTCCAAGAACTTATGTATGAGTAGTTCAGTCAGGAGTACTAGGTTTTTCCATGGTTAAGATATTTAGGTAGAAGTGTATCTCATGGCTAGAAACTAAAGGTTTCATGTAATGATAAAGCCATATGATACTCAAATTTGATAGGAGTATGAGTATTATAAAATTCTTAGAATGGTAGCAACGTATTGAACAAGTGTTCTATTACAAGGATAGTGATGATCAATAGTGGCCGAAGATTGTTCTTTTGAAGTTTAAGATATTTACTGGTACAAGATTACAAAGAACAAGAACAGGAAGAAAAGACCCTGTTTTCCTGAAAGCTACATGCTAAGTCCCTGTAACATCATTGTGTAATTCATATAGTGTGTATATCTATTATTATGCTGCTAAATTATTATTTTACATTCAACATTTTAAAATAATAATGATATGTGTGTGTGTGTGTGTGTGAGTTTGCACATTAGACTATTAGCATACGCGAGAATCCTTGTGTGTCATTATCCTACTGTGAGATGATATGGTTTAACATTAAATTAGGTTCTATTAATGGTATATATTTTTCCTTCATTCAGGTTCTACCAAAAGGATTGTTGGTAATGTATATGCAAATATTGATATAATGCATGAGGTTTGGGTTCTGGTAATGCACCATTAAGCAGGTGACAGTCAGTCCCTTGTCAACTTGACTACACTTTACAACAATACTAGGAAGAATTTAAGTGTAGAGTAATCTGCTCGTCTCACATTGAGACTTGTGAAGCACTTGGTTAAGTTTAAAAGGTGAAGTACTAATACCAGTTGCACTGACAGATTTTATGATTGTTTGAGGCTTTGGTGGGCTTGTTGATTAGTTGTTGTGTGAGTGTACTGGGTATATTTCAGATCTTATTTAAACCTGGATATGGATTAAGTCTCGCGATTTAAATTAGGTTGTTCTATCAATTTTTGTATTAGAACTTATCATGTATCATTATCTCAACCAGCTCTATACACTACAGTAGCATCTGGAAAATGTACAGCAGTGCTATGCTATTGCCTTTTCATGAGAGATTTAGACTTTCACATTAAACAGTTACTACCTTACTGTATGAAGATTTTTTACCTAATTCTTTACTTGCGCAGCTCCAGAAGAAATAGCAGCAGCTGCTTGTGATGATAATAAACAGCGTATGGATATGGCTCAACTTTATAACAAGGTGGCTTCCTGAGACCTCATCTTGCATTCTAATCACTGTTGTCACTTGGAATGTTACTTATTTGCTAAATTTTTGTGTTAGTAACTTTGCACATTGATAGAGCTTTGGATTCGTTTTAACTTTGTACACTAGTTATTGCTCTGTTTTAAGATAAATTATTCTTGCCCTTTGTGCACCTCAGGGTTCTTTTTGGAAAAACATTAGCATGATACATTGTTGACACCTATAAGTTGCTAAAACTAGAAGTGCAAATTGGGAACATACATGGACTTGTACAACCTAACCTAAAGCTTAAGCTCAATAGCTTGATGCCCCATAGAAACATCAGCTTTTTTGTATTTTAACCATATTGCTTCTGAACATTATTCACAGATGTGCAGTGTACTGGATCATAGTGTCCACGATTGTGTCAAAGCACATTTGACAAGTAAACCTGTTGGTCCTGAGTTGAGACAAAACCTTCTTCCATTAGAGTCAATTTACCAAAGCATCTGCCAAAATCTGCGTTCTGGGCAGCAGAGTATATCTGGTGCAGAATCGGCGACTTTGGAAAGAGATAATCTATCATCTGTTGAAGGACACATATCTTCATCACCTCAAGCAAATGAGCATGATCATAGAGCTGGGATAGAAACAGAGGCCAAGGTTACTGCAGAAGTTCAGCCAATAACCGAATCAGTAGAAGAAAAGACCAGTCCTGTATGTGACATCCAGACTACTGACTTTTGTTCACTTGAAAGAAAACCTGCTTCAACTAGTGGCACTGGAGGTAATGTTGAGATGGAAGAGGCAGAGCATACAGTTGATTCTGGTAACGCAGCATCTGGGAGTAGTGAGAAAAAAGGCCCCCCTGTTATATATCTGGATGATTGAATCAGTACAAAGATCTATTTTTGAAATTTCTGAGGAGAAAAAAAAATCTAGGTTATCCATGTAGCTGCTAGATTGAAATGGAGTCAGTTGCAATAGCCTAGGTGTCCAAATGTTGTTTTCTATATAACATGAACTCATGAAGCACCCCCCACAGCGGGTCAATGACAACTATTCTGGACGGCCTAAAATAGAGAACATTTAGTTTTGCAAAACACTATATATTTTATTTGCCGTGCAATTTTCTGTATACTAAAACATATGGTGGTGTTCTGAATTGTTCTTTAAGTTGTCAATTAAAATTGTGTTTCAAAAACAAAGATAAAATACGTTTTTGTATATATAGAATTAGCTGGTGTTCTGCAAATGTTTTCTTGTAACAATTTTTAGAAAAGTATAATAAATATCGTTTGTTTGATAGAAACTCCTGGATGGATAGTGCTTGCGGGTTGATGAAGCATTAGCAGTGTTCGAAACCAAACCATGGCAACAAAGGAAATATTGGCTATAATATCCTCCTCAATGGGTATCGTAAAAAGTTGAAAGTGGAAGGTCAATAAAACCAGTAATAAATTAAAAGTTACGATCAGACGGCATCATCTTTTAATCTTTATTATAAATAAAATAAAATGAAGACAACATGTCTGTCAATTTAGGTTTTACTGGAAGGAGATCAATCTCAACCGCCACACAGAAGCTATGCATATGAATCTCACGGATCATCACGGCTGGCATACCTTCGAGCACCTCCCTATGCACTGTTTCAGGTTCCCATTGTCTGTCAAACACAATCACACTTGTCAGTAATCTATTGTATCCAGAACAATCACCACAGGTGGATTTAATTAAATTAAAAATGCATCATAATCAGTGCAGATCTAGGATTCGAAAGCAAATTTTTAAAAAATATCTATGTATTTTATAATTTGGAACACTTCTATAATCCTGTAAAACTTAGAACGATGAAAAAATGTAAAAAGAAATTTTAGGAGAATACGTGTCTCCGGGCCTCTTACTAGATCCGCCTCGACACATAAAATTATATTGGAGCCTGCCGCGTGGCCTTACCGAGAATAGTTAAAGTGTTGCAGAGATCAGCCGCGCAACCAAGCTGACAGTAGTAGTTGAGCGAGGGCTGGGGCGAAGAAGGGCGGCAGCTGCTCAAACATTTGTAGTAACACGGATAGGTGGTGGTTGTGGGAATTCTGTCTCCTTTGAGAATAATGCATTTGTTGTAACACCCTCCCCAGCATTCATATTCTGTTGCTGCTCTTGCGCCGCTTGTTGCCAGTACTAATAAAACGATTCCCAACAAAATCTTGTTTACGTCTAATTTTGTGTTAGTCATCTCCATCGTTACTAGATTTCATTGCCATCTTCATCGCGCATATAGTTTATATGGAGGATGTAATAAATGGAGCAGGGTGTGCTTCTCACCAGCTAGACTGCCAACTGTTTTCTAACATTTGAAAGTCATATATGTTATGCTTGTTAGCCGCAGAACTTCCGCACAGGCTGACGTTCATGGCAGTTTGCTGCTGACCTGACTGCTAATGTTATTTCCTTTTTAGTCTGAATGAGATTTACTATGACATTTGGTGCCAAATATTTGGTCATTTTAGTATGGATAAGACTTACTATTTCAGCCATTCGGTGTGAAATAAGTGCTCATTCGTAAGAAAAACTATTGTGCTTGTGCATATGGTATATATTTGATTTGATCCTTGTCAGTTTGACCAAGACTCCAAGAGGGAGACCATATCAGGATTAGGGTCACGGGGTTACCAAATATCCAAACATTTGGTAGCAACTAGAATAAATTGTTGTATTTTAAATAGAATAAATTTTTGTATTTTAAAAATAGAAATATATCTATAATTTAGAATTGTTATAAATAAAATATATATTTTATATAGTCAAGTTAGGTAGAGTATCGGAGTCTTAAAGTCCACATATATTTTACAAGTAAAATACTTGTAAAATATAATTTAAAAGAGATATTATAGAATATATTATTATTTCGAATGATATTCTGCGAATATTATTATTTTATTAAAAATCTTGTCGTAAATTATAGCTTAATATTTTTTATTCGGTAAAAATCTTGAAAATCATTATTCTATATATATAGCTTAATATTTCTTATTAGTTGAGAATTTTTGTCGTAAACTGAATTTTAAACTTGTTCAATAAATTAAGATCTCAGTCTTTTCTTCGCAAAGTACCCGAGAATAGTGTTTTTTTTTTACTTAGAATGGAAAGAAAAGTAGGTTTTGTTTGCGAGTCTAGTTAGAACTTTTACAAATATCAAACCATACATAATTTTTGAAGTTTCTTAATCATTTTCAATGAGAATTTTCCTATCTGAAGCCACCTAAGTGTAAGATGATACCTGATCTCCATCAATCCTCTATGTTCGGAGAAAGGGTTTGTATTAAGAAATCAATTGAAATTGTTTTCTAATACTTTAACTAGTTTCATACATAAAAATATAATATTAAAAATTTGCATTCAAATAAATTAACATTATAATATATTCTGTTTTTTAAAAAAATTTAATTAGGATACTCCAGATTACCATAGCCACGGGCGACAGCTACGATAGAGAGTCCTAATTCCGTGCTTTATTTGTTAATGAGAGTAAAATCAAATGGCCCTTCAATTTGAAACCCTAATTTCAGTTGATTTCTCATTTTCCATCTTCTAATTAATTGTTTCATATGTATAATTTCATTTTACAAATATATAATTAAATAATCTGGAGTATCCTGATTAATTTTTTTTTTAAAAACAGAATATATTATAATGTTAGTTTCATCTTCTAATTATATTTTTAATAAAAATATAATATTAAAAAATTTGCATTCTGCCTTTTAATTAAACAATTAATTAAATACTCCAAATTATTTAATTAATTGTTTCATCAATACCCTTTATTAATAAGCGAAACCACTTTTCGGTGGAACATCGGTACCAAAAGTACCAAAATTTGGTCACTTTCATATTAATTAGGATTTTAGATTCATTATTATACTATTATCAAAAGACTTCTATATTGAATAGAACTTTATTATTAAAGACCTCAATATTCATTAGGATAGTGAAAGACATCTGTATTGATTAGAATTTTATTATTAAAAACTTCAATATTGATTAGGATAATGTTATATAGATTTTTTATTTAATAACAATAATCATTATAGAATTATGAAAAGATTTTCATATTGTTAGGATTTTATAATTATTATTATACATTTTTAGACTTTTATAATTATTATTATACAATTATGAAAAGACTTCTATATTGATTTGGATTTTATATTAAAAATTTCAATATTGCTTAAGATTATTACACTACTATAAAAAGACTTCTATGTTATTTAGGATTTTGTAATATAACATTTATCATATCCGCACAGTTAAATTGCTAACAATTTAACTTATGAAACAGTTCTATCAAATTCATATCAAAATTTGGCTATCATCATAATATTTTTAATTAACAATTATTACTATTACTAAAAAACTTCTATATTTGACATGATTTTGTATTATAACAATTATCTCACTAATAAAAATATATTACCAACAAAATTATTTGTTTTAATTTTTTAAAACTCAAATAATTTAATATACGGAACAACTCTATAAATCTCTTATCATGCTTCAGAGTTCAAATAAATAAAAAGTTCATATTGATATTAATATAATATCCTATCAATAGAATAATAATGTCAACAAAATTATTCGTTTTAATTTTTAAAACTCATACACTTTAATTTACGAAATAAATTTATACCAAAGTACCAAAAAACTTGGGTCATATATTTTTTAATAATAATAATTATTATCATTCGGTGTTTTACAGAAGGTTGCGATAAAGACGAATAAGGCGGTGGTAACACTGACCATATTGCAACATATAATAAAAGAACCGAAACTCTAGACATATGTCAAATATTCGTTTTAATTTTTAAAACTCATACAATTTAATTTACGAAACAAATCTATAAAATTTCTATCATATTTCAGAATTAAAATAAACAATAATTCAATCTTTATACCAAAGTACCAAAAAACTTGAACATAACCTACAAACTGTCATATGTTTACAAATATTGCAGACTAAAAAAAATTAAAATTGAAACGAGTAGATTATTTTTAAATAATTTTGGACTCTAATACTCTTATTTTGTGGACTCCATAGAATAGGGACCCATATTATTATGAAATAAATTTAAAGTAGGATCAAATTTTAATAATATAGAAAGTCTTATATTAAGTAACAATAATTTAAATATCTTTGAAAAACAATAATTTAAATAGTTATAATGAAAATATGATAATGTAATTAAAAAAACATTATTTTTTCAATAAATAACAAATTTTAAATTTTTATTTAAACCCGTGCTTGGCACGGGTTATCAACTAGTATGTATAATTTCATATTACTGTTTTCTAAACTTTAATGCGTCGAAGAAATGCTAATTTAAGTCGAACCGACTAGTAAAATCTACAGTAATTTACATCACGAGAAAGACTAAAAGTGACAGATGTCTGTATGAGACAATTCCTCTGTCAAATAAGTACACGTATTGTTGAGAAATAAGATTATTATATATATATTTCTTTGACATTAAATGATCTATATTTGTAAAATGAAATTATACATATGAAACAATTAATTAGAAGATGGAAAATGAGAAATCAACTGAAATTAGGGTTTCAAATTAACAAGTAAAGCACGGAATTAGGACTCTCTATTGTAGCTGTCGCCGATATTTCAGGTACGTTTGTGTTAATTGACTTTTGTATGTTATTTCTTTTTAAAATTCAAATCTTTATATTGATATGAGGTCTGTTTTGAATATTCTTATGCATTATAGTTGTGTGTAGATGTGTTTTTTTGTTTTATGTGTTCATTTGATTGATACAGATCTGATAGTGGAGTTTTTATGTGTGTGATGGGGTGTTAAAATTTGGGGGTTTTGTGTTGAGGGTTAATTTGAGATGGAAAATAGTCTAGTGAAGGAAAGTGATGCCGGGGTTTCGAAGAAAAATGGGGCTGTTGATGATCAGAGAGTGGGTCGGGGGCGTGGGAAGGGTAAGAGTGGTGTTGGTGATGATGGTATTAGGAAGAGGAAGAGTGGAGGATATGTTGGTTTGGATGGTGTGGAGTCGAAGGTGAAGAGGACTAGGAAGGGTTTCAGTGATGGGGGTGGGTCTAGTTCGGTAAAATCTGATGTCCCGTGTATGGATTCAGGTCAGAAGTTGGATGGAAGCTATGGGTTGGGTGGGTTTTCACCCAGTCTGGGTGGTGATGGTAATGATATTCAGGTTCCAAGAAAGCAGCGGGTATTTGGCAGGATTAAGAATTCTTTGAAAAAACCATTGGTGGGATCATCTAGCGTGGTTGATCAGAATGATGAGCTGAACTCTGATTATAAGAGTGGCCAGACTGATGCAAAAGGAGTATTTTGGAGTGGTAGTAAGTGCGATAAAGTGAATGGAGGTGATGCTTATTTTAGAAGAGCGAGGAGATATGAGAAGAAAAGGAAGGGTTTGGAATCAGGTAGTATAAAGGACGAAGAAAAGGTTAAGCCTGCAGATGATCATGGTAGATGTATTAGTGATGATTTCCAGGATGACGAGGAAAACCTTGAACAAAATGCAGCACGGATGCTTTTATCTCGATTTGGTCCTTGGTGCACTGATCCTTCATCTGGAAGCAAAAATGAATTGAGTCATCCTGGTGAAGAAAGTGTCAGTCACACAGGGAACTTGCAAGGTGGTTCCAATTGCCCTTCTGCGGATAATGATAGCAGGATACTGAGACCACAGCATGACAGCAAAGAGAAGGGATATCCTCGAAAGCGACGCCATTTTTATGAAATTGTGTATAGGGAAAAGGATGCTCGATGGTTTTTGAAGAAAAGGATCAAGGTGTTTTGGCCTTTGGATGAGAGGTGGTATCATGGACTTGTCAATGATTATGACGAAGAGAGAAAGCTACATCATGTGAATTATGATGACAGGGATCAAGAATGGGTAAATCTTCAAGATGAGCAGTTCATGCTCTTACTTTTTCGCAGCGAACTTACAGACGTGAAAAATGCACTACACTCTACCGATGGTAAACTAATTGACAAGATTGGAAAAGATTTAAAGATGAATGGATTAGAAACCAACTCCGATATTCATATGGACTCAGAGCCTATTAGTTCATGGCTGACTCATTCCTCTAGTCTAGCCAAATCTTCTTCTGGTCTGAAAAAACAGAAAAAATCACATTCATCTCACAATGAATTGCCACAATTGTCTAGAAATATTGCAAATGCACATAGGACTTGTAATATATGTTTTTTGGAAAAGGAAAAAAGTGAAGTACGTTCTTCTAAATCTGGAGATAGGTTAGCTGTTGACGCAAATGGTAGAGAATCAATGCTGGATAAATTTACAAATATGAAAGAGAATGGGTCACCGATTGTCTATTTCAGGAGGCGGTTCCGCAAAAAAGGGACTTCTTCATTAGAAGCTGTTTCCAATTTCTCGTCCTCTTGCCTTCCTGTTAATAGTAATGGACAGAGAAGTGTAATGTCTGTTGCTGATAAATTCCAAATTTGGGAAGATAAAAATATTTGTTCTCATAGTCATGTCTTGGGCCCAGACAAGCTAATGTGGTCAATAGGTTGTGACGGCTTGCTGAAGCTGAACCCGGCCTTTTTGCCATTTAAAGAATTTGTTACTCAACTAAGCTTACCAGTCCGTCCTCTCCTGGGTATATCTGTAATTGGTTCTGAAACTCTCTGCTTTATCCATTATCTTTTGCTGCGGGAATCTGGTTCAATTGTGACTACATGGCCTAATGTTTACTTAGAGATGCTTTTTGTCGACAACGAAGTTGGTTTACGGTTTTTCGTAATTGAAGGCTGCCTGAAGCAGGCTGTTGCATTTGTTTCCCTTGTTCTCACTGTTTTTTGTGAAGCAAATCAATTGATGGAGTCCATTGACTTGCAAATTCCAGTAACTACAATAAGATTTAAACTTTCCTGTATTGAAGATCCTAGAAAACAATATGTTTTTTCATTTTACAGCTTCTCCAAATTAAATCATCACAACTGGTTGTACCTAGACTCGATATCTCAAAAACGCTGTTTATCTTATAAGAAACTACCTTTGACCGAATGCACTTTGGAGAACATTAAAGTGTTTAAAGGTCGAAGCAAGCATATATCTTCTGGTGTCTGTGAACCCCCCTTTCAGGTATATTTGAAAACTGAAATTTTCATTTATGCTTAATTTCTTTGTTGATGTTATTAACTGAAAAAGTTTGTATAACCCAAAATATCTGTAGTGTGATTAACTTCTAGATTTTAATTTTTTCATATGTCTTTCGGGGCTCAAAATTGTTCCAGAATATTATACCCTTTGGCCTTTCGGATCCGGGAGACAGATATGTGAGGCAGTCACTTGGTAATGATGCACGGCATCCAGTGCTACCGCTTGCTCTTTCATTTAGCGCTGCACCCCCTTTATTTCATCACCTCCATTTCAATCTGCTGATGAAAAGCAGTATTGCTTCGGTTAGTCTAATGGACTGCGATCCTGCTTGTTTTCTGGACCATCAAGGAAATACTGACCAGTCAACAACCAATAATCAGATTTCCGATCAATGCTCTGTGAAAGTAGCTCCTAAAGGTACTTCCGGAACTTCTTCGTCGCATGAGCTATGTTTTGGATGTCTCTCATGTTCCAAAGCACAGCCAGGAACTAATCCCTTGCCTGCTAGCGTGAACTGTGATAGAAAAATGTCATCTCTACAATTTGAAAACCAGAGTTCTGGAGGAACAGAGACTGATGTTATTGAGGAATCCAAGAATCCAGAATGTTACGATCTGGAATCAGCAAGAACTTTTACCAAAACAAAAATGCTAGCTTCCTTTAATCAGGCCTCCCCAGTCATTTCTGGTGACAGCAACTGTCATAGTTTAAGTAGCATGAGTGTTGAAATTCCAGCAACTGAACAAGCCAAGAGCAATGTTGATGGTAAATGGCCTGGTGTGCGTAGGGCTTCTGATCTTACTTCTAATATCAGCGACGATATTATCTTCAGTCCTGACACTTCTGGTATGAGAAATTTGTGGACTAGCAATGAAAATAACTTAACTTCTTCGCCTTTCGGAGAAGCCTCTCCTGTTTCGCATGGTAGAAGAACAAACGTACCTAAAAGTGTCTCTAGTAATGGATGTAGGAGAGCACGAACTCAGGTCCATTATGCCTTGCCTTTTGGAGGTTCCGAATTCAGTTCAAAACACAAACCTATTGATCCAAATGACCATCCGTTCAGACGAACTAGGCAAGCTAGTGAAAAGAGGACGCCTAATGGTCTTAAAGGTTCTTTAAGGAATCTGGAGTTCTTAGCATGTTATGCAAATGTTCTAATAACTCAAGGGGATCGAGGTTGGAGGGAACCTGGGGGACAAGTTGTTCTGGAACTAGTTTGTCGTAATGAGTGGAGACTTGCTGTTAAGTTCTCTGGAAGTACAAAGTATTCTCATAAGGTAGATCATGTTTTTCTACCTGGATCAACAAACCGCCACACACATGCCATGATGTGGAAAGGAGGAAAGGATTGGGCACTGGAATTCCCAAACAGGAGTCAATGGATGCTCTTTAAGGAAATGCACGGGGAGTGTTACAATCGGAACATTCATGTCCCTTCAGTGAAGTACATCCCTATTCCTGGCGTCCGTTTGGTTGAGGAATTTGAAGATAATACAACAGATTGTTCTTTTACTCGAAGTTCTGGCAGGTACATTCGGCAGATTGAGACTGATATTGACATGGCTATGAATCCTTTGAAGAACTTCTATGACATGGATAGTGAAGACGAGTTGTGGATTGTGAAAAATGAAAAATCTTTCAAAACCCTGGACAGTAACCTAGTGATTACTGATGAAACTTTTGAAAAAACTATGGACATGCTGGAGAAACTTGCATATGCTCAAAAGTGTGATCACTTAACTTCTGATGAAATAGAAAAGGTAATGGTTGGGGTTGGGCCGACTGAAGTGGTCCGTGCAATTTATGAACATTGGCAGCACAAGAGAAAGAGAATTGGGATGCCTTTGATAAGGCACTTGCAGGTATATCAATTTGTTACCTTTTTATTCAGTCTTTAAATACATATCAGGTAACATAAGGTCACGTGTCCAAAATGCGGATATTTATGTTTTTATATAAAAAACTAAGGACACGTCTTAGCTCATAGCTTGTTCAGTATTGCGCAATCAAAGTTCTTGAGTATAGCTTCTCGTGAATAATCTTTATCTGTGGTTAATGTTTCTCAATGTTTTATAGTTCTTCTAGAAGTTCCTTTGAGATGTAAGGTTGGAAGAAAAAAATTAATAATAGGGAAGAATGAGAATTTGGTGTTGTGTAAATAATTTGTCAAGGCTCCTATAAGTTTTTCATTGCCTTTGTGTAAATATATTTTGTTAGTGGATATATTTTTATGTAGGATAGGATAGAAATGGAAGAAATAATGGGTGAGTAGGATTTTGCACTGAATGGAGTTTCAGTTTTGCTTTTGAAGTCATGGGTCATATACTCATATGCCATCTGTTAACTTCTCAGTATTTTATTTGAACATATTAAAGTAAAAAATGTATGAGTGCTGTGCTTGGTAGTCATCTTTAGAAATATAGTTAGAGACAGTACTACTTCATAATCTTCATAATTCCCCTATACTGAGAATCTTGCCTAAATGTAAGAATAAGCTTAGTCTTGAATTCCAAAGAATGTCTTTGTGCAATGGTAAAGCCCTGTATTTATTTTATGCCTTAATGATATATTTATTTAATTTTATTATTTAAGGATTTTGATAGTAGACTTGACCCTTTATATATATATATGGTACATAGTTTGTTAATTCCAAAGAATGAGGTAAATTATATATGTGTGTGTTTATGTTATTATGGTATGAGTGCTGTAGATGGTTTTGTATCCTTGTACCATCTTAGTTAATTATTTTTGCGAAGCCAATAAATTATTGTTGGCAAGTAGATACCAAGTATAAGTAATTTTGTGTTTTCATACAAATCTCAAGTTTCTGGTATTCTATTAAAGTAGTTGTAATCATCTATTATCAGAGAAGGAATCTTATGGAACGTATAATCGTTGTTTTGTATTTTAGGATCTTGCTTCAGAACCGCCAATTCCTCAACCTTTGTCCCTGTCACTTGTCACTGCCTTAGGTCAAGTGACATAAATATCTATCTATCTATATATAGATAGATATGAGTGCATATTAGGTTACTGTCAAGTGACCATTAGGTTTTATAGCTTAAAATTATGTGCGTACATTAATTCCAGTTTTGTCTTCTTGTTGGCACATAATGTAGCTCTTTCTGTTCATACATTGAGTTAGGTGGTTGTTTAGGAAAATTTACTAAAGCTTTGTGCTTTATCAGCCTCCATCATGGGAAAGGTACCAACAGGAAGTACAAGAGTGGAATCAGTTGATGGTCAAAGGCAACAGTATCACTTCATGTGGAGGCAAGAGGAAGGCACCACCTGTGGAGAAACCAACCATGTTTGCTTTCTGTTTGAAGCCACGTGGTCTGGAAGTGCCTAACAAGTGTTCGAAGCATAGATCACAGAAGAAATTTCGTGCTTCCGGCCATGCTTTTGTAGGAGATCAGGATCGCATTCATACTTCTGGTAAACTATACGCTTATCTAATGGTGTTCCATAGTTGGTCGTTTCCTAGCATTTGTATCTATTCTTTGTTTATATTCTTTTGCATGTGCAGGGAGAAGATTTAACTCATCTACAGTCAGAGATGAGAAGGCTGCATATCTTGATATTAGTCCTGAAAATTCAGATAATTTTTCAATGCTTCAGACATCAACAATGACTTACATGACAAGTGATGCTGGTAGTCCTGAATATGTTTCATTGAACGATGATGCATCTGACTTGGATTATTACCCCAAGCCTTGCAAGAACAAGTCAAAGAAAATTGGAGCATTAATGTCCCATAGTAATTTACATGTACGGCGCTCACACAAACAGAGAACACCAGGGAAGAAAAATGGTGTGCAGCAGCAGAGTATGTATCTACATGACTGGCCAAGTCAGAAGCATCACCAAACAGAAGTGTATTCGAGGCATGAGATCATGCAGTCAGGTGTGCAAGATCTTGATGAGTTGCGGGTGCGAGAAGCATCTGGTGCAGCCAAGCAGGCATCTAGCATTGCAAGGTTCAAGAGAAATAAAGCACAGAAATTACTTTCTAGAGCAGATTTCGCTATTCAGGTTGCTGTGTCGGCTATTATGGCTGCGGATGCAGTAAAAAGCCTCCTATCACCGGAGCTATGACGAGTAAATTTGAAATGAGAGGTTATATATATAAAAAATTAGTTGCCCACTTCTGCTTGCTAGTATGGCCAGAGAAATTCATATAAATATGAGAGTCGCTTTGATACTTCGCCCATTAAAGATCGCTTTGCATCTTTGGTCATGCCTTTAGGTTCAATAATTAGTTTGAAGGGGGCTGGTTTAATATGTCAGATTGGTAGCAGCTATGCCTTAACCCAGGCCAGATTCTCAACTAACCAGTTCCATTATCCAGGCATTTTTGGTATGTAAATAGGGATCTTATAACCAGTTATATCACTTTTAAGCTGCAGGTTTTTTTGATGTGGTGTACTGCTCATCTGGTAATGGGCATGTATGCTTGTATAGCGTCCCTCTCAGCCTGGTTGCCTTTCGCAGATATTTTGATACCCTTTCTGCTTTGATCTGATATGATGATGAAAATAGCTAGAACAATACTGTATATTCTTGGATACATGTGAATGACATTACATTTGTGCTGAGAGCTTACGTCAGGTACTAGGGGGTGATTTTAATCTTTTCAATTTCTTTATTATATTTTTTGCTTGTTATGGCTACAGGATGGGAAGAGGATTTTGCTGTACTAATTTTGGTAGGGCAGATGTACATAAAATAGGAAAAAAATATTAGCTGTTGGAATTGGAGATGAGGGAGAAGAAAAGAGTGATGAACAGAAAATTTTAAAATCCTCTTTCATATGTTTGCTCAGAGTCCACAGTAAAATCGAGAACTCATCGACAGTAGTCATTTGATTCCCAACTAAACAAATAGTACATACATACATATGCAGAGTTTGCATTGCGAACAAAAACATGCCAGATTTGTTAAGCATGTTAAGATATATAAGTAACTAAACAAAATTGAAATAAAAACATTGTCTGTATCCATCATAAAATATAAGCTAGCTAGGTACTCAATATCAAACATTCTTTTGAACCATCGTCCATTCTCCCAACTGTATCCGCCGTAGATGGAAACACAACCTTCAATCCTCCGCAGAACACTTTCAGCTTTCGGCTCAGAGTATGATCATAATCACGCCTCCGGAACACAACATTCACAATGATTCTCAAATCGAAAGCAACCTCTCCTCTATGCCGTCGTTCATTCTCGATCTCCGTCATCCACGTGGCTCCTACTATGTTCTTCTGATTCGCATTCGGAGTCTGAAACTTGGACCCGAATGTTCTCTTTTCTTTTTTCCCCAACACAAATGGATCCGCGTAATCTGTGTCCAACAGATGATCTTCGTAAACCAGTGTGGCCTCCACATAATCATACGATACCTCGTACTTCTGGCTCGGGTTCCTGACACTCACATTGGCGCTCCATGTCGTGTTGGAGGCCATGTTTTTGGCATCAACGACGGTCATTTCTAATGACTCTGCGTGAAATTCAGGGATGTCTGAGCCGTAAATGAGCCACGTTAAGAAACTCATCAAAGACATTCCTAGAAAAAGGACTATCATGATTACAAGAAACACGCGAGCCAGCTTGTAGGCCTGGCTTCTTTGCGGAGGTCCTAGTAAAATAAAGGCGTGTGGCGGTGGTTGTGCGCCATATTGGTAGTTGTTGCCAGGGTAGCCAGCTGGATAAGGCTGCGGGGGGTAGCCTTGATAGGGTGGAGGATAAGGGTATCCGCCTGACAGGGGCTCCTCTGGCGGAGGTGGTTGTGGTTGTGGTTGTGATTGTGGTTTTGAGGGTGATTCTGTGGTGGATGTTAAGGTTTTCCGATCCTCTTCTGAGGAGGAAGTAGCCATAGTTAAACTACTCTCTCCTATCCCATAGGCATCAAGGAGAGACAATCATGCATGGAACAGGTTAAAAGGACAAAGATGACGAGGTATCGTTCAGGTTTGTTTACTTGGCATTGCAGAAATTGACATTTTTAAACGACTGGCTGGGATTTCAAGATTCTAATTTGGTTGGATGGGAATGTAAACAACGGTGTACAATGTAGTAGCAACACAAATGCAGGTGAATTAGAGAAACCTTCAATTAGGCTTTGGTTCCAAAACCTCTTTTTTTAGTTAAATAACATGCCTTCAAATAGACTTTATATTACAAAAATAAATATTATTTGTAGTGTTATTTTATTGATATTTCTAACATATATTGTCAGCATAATTTGTAGCATTATCTTTAATGAGCTTGGTTAAAATAATAAAAAATAGTAATTACATAAATTTTGTCGAGTCTATGAGATATCGTGTTTTTTTTTTGTGGTTGTGATTTTGATTAGTTAGAATGTTATAAATGTAACATTTCATATGAATATGAAAATAGATGATATGAATCTTCTGATGATTGATATGAAATCTTCTCAGCAATATCAAGGTTCGACAAATATAACTAGCATCAGAGCTACTCCAACCATCATGAATAATTCCAACAATCATAAATAATTCTCAGGAGTGGGGTGCATTCGATTGAGATTTTAATGAATTGTTTTTTAATTTATAAATCTATTATATATCTAATAGGGGAACTGTGATCAATTTTATTCAGTATAAAATTACATTATAACCCCTGCAAATTAAAGTTAATGACGCATTACTCCTATGCAATTAATTATCCCAATTACTCTGCAGTGCTCCCCACGCATTTGGACAAGTTCTTATCTTCCTCCTCGATCCTCCGCAGCTGTTCTCGTGCCATTCTTCCTGTCATTGTGCCTGTGCCCTTGTGATGGAAACCCACAAAGCTCACCACGAAATCTCGTCGGAGTAGGAGCAGTCTTGCGAAACTCAGGTCTCTCTCTCCCTCTAACTTTTAATTGTATCTTTTGACCGGTTTGAGCATCACAAAATTCGTACGCACACAACTTTAACCTAGAAGGAACTACTATTCTCCAGGCTAGCAACACAACATCACTCTCCTTCTCCAGTAGCTTTCGCTTCCCTTGCTTCATCCTTTTATTTTAAAGGTACAATCTTTATCAGCAAAATCCAATTTCTTTATTCAATTATTCGCTGCTTCATAGATTATTGCATTTCCGTCCCTTTCTTTTATTTCATTTCACTGCTTTTTTAAATGTGTTGCACCTCTTCTTGGTCTGTGATCAATGCTTTAATTAATATTCGTTCTTCTGTTTAAAGGGGGTTTTGTTCACCAAGATTTATGCTTTTAGATCCGGGGTTTTTTGGGAATTATCCTATTTTGATTTTGTTGATTAAAAATTGACTCTTTATTTGAGTTACTGAGGGTAATGCTTAGGGGTTTCACTTCCCTTATTTAAAATGTGTGTATGTGTACATATGGGTATATGTTATGCATCTCAGATATCATTTAAAGGTCAGAATATGTGGCTCAGAAAGTTGTTATAGCCTTGATTATGTTTCCGGTATTCAAGAAAATCGTCTCCGTATTCATGTGTTTCGGTTATGTTTCCGGTATTCAAGGAAATTGTCTCTGTATTCATGTGTTTCGGTGAATTCCGTAAATTTTAAGATCACAAAAATATAAACGACTCATGGCTCAGTGAATTGTTATGTACTTGCTTTTTTGTTAGATACTTGGGAAATTATATGTGTTTTAGAGATTGATAAATTGTTGATATTTTATGTATTTTGAAATTTTATGTATTACAAAATTTAATTTATAATTAATCGTTGTTTTAATTATATTCTAATGTTAATTAATCTATCTTTAATAACATTAACAAAATCATCAAATAATAAAAGTAATAATAATTTAATGTTAAAAGGATTTGGATCAGTGAATAGTAGTGATTCAAATCTATTATATATCTAATAGGGGAACTGTGATCAATTTTATTCAGTATAAAATTACATTATAACCCCTGCAAATTACAGTTAATGACGCATTACTCCTATGCAATTAATTATCCCAATTACTCTGCAGTGCTCCCCACGCATTTGGACAAGTTCTTATCTTCCTCCTCGATCCTCCGCAGCTGTTCTCGTGCCATTCTTCCTGTCATTGTGCCTGTGCCCTTGTGATGGAAACCCACAAAGCTCACCACGAAATCTCGTCGGAGTAGGAGCAGTCTTGCGAAACTCAGGTCTCTCTCTCCCTCTAACTTTTAATTGTATCTTTTGACCGGTTTGAGCATCACAAAATTCGTACGCACACAACTTTAACCTAGAAGGAACTACTATTCTCCAGGCTAGCAACACAACATCACTCTCCTTCTCCAGTAGCTTTCGCTTCCCTTGCTTCATCCTTTTATTTTAAAGGTACAATCTTTATCAGCAAAATCCAATTTCTTTATTCAATTATTCGCTGCTTCATAGATTATTGCATTTCCGTCCCTTTCTTTTATTTCATTTCACTGCTTTTTTAAATGTGTTGCACCTCTTCTTGGTCTGTGATCAATGCTTTAATTAATATTCGTTCTTCTGTTTAAAGGGGGTTTTGTTCACCAAGATTTATGCTTTTAGATCCGGGGTTTTTTGGGAATTATCCTATTTTGATTTTGTTGATTAAAAATTGACTCTTTATTTGAGTTACTGAGGGTAATGCTTAGGGGTTTCACTTCCCTTATTTAAAATGTGTGTATGTGTACATATGGGTATATGTTATGCATCTCAGATATCATTTAAAGGTCAGAATATGTGGCTCAGAAAGTTGTTATAGCCTTGATTATGTTTCCGGTATTCAAGAAAATCGTCTCCGTATTCATGTGTTTCGGTTATGTTTCCGGTATTCAAGGAAATCGTCTCTGTATTCATGTGTTTCGGTGAATTCCGTAAATTTTAAGATCACAAAAATATAAACGACTCATGGCTCAGTGAATTGTTATGTACTTGCTTTTTTGTTAGATACTTGGGAAATTATATGTGTTTTAGAGATTGATAAATTGTTGATATTTTATGTATTTTGAAATTTTATGTATTACAAAATTTAATTTATAATTAATCGTTGTTTTAATTATATTCTAATGTTAATTAATCTATCTTTAATAACATTAACAAAATCATCAAATAATAAAAGTAATAATAATTTAATGTTAAAAGGATTTGGATCAGTGAATAGTAGTGATTCAAATTTAGACCAGTACTAAACTCAAATCTATTGCAAGTAGCCAGCTGTTCATCTTTTCAGGCAGCTTATAATTTGGTATGCACTGTATCATTCAACTATTTCTGAGGTTGTTTTCTATTTTGTTTATCTATCTGTAATGAGCCCATTATGGTTAAGCTCTCGGAGTGGTATTAGTTCTGAGTGAGCGAGAATCGAATTCAGAATAAAAAATATTTAAAAAGTTTGAATTTATTTAAGAAAGACTTTGGATTTTAAGTTTGTGCTGTTCAGGGTCTGCAAGTAAAGTTCCTTTTTTCTACCTTTAGACCCACATTGTAGCTTGCTTTTAGCATTCTGAATCTACTCTGAAATTACCCTTTTTGAGCTTTTAATTTTAGAGGCCTTGTTTAGGTATTCTGTGTGTATATTACATACATTCCCTTAGAATTAGAAAAAGAAAGGGAAAAGGTTTGTTGTTCATCTTTAGAATTGTAAGTTTGTTATTTTTCCTGATTTGAAATTTTTGAATCAGTCATTGTTTTTATATGCATGATGTGGTGTGTTGTTTTAGTTTTTCTTAATGGACTGGCTTTTTTGTTTGGTATCATATTTTATAAGGCTTTAGAAGAAAGATTCAGAATCAAGAAAATCTTTGGCATTGTGAAATTATTGTTGCTTACTTGCTTGAGTTACTTGCAATAGGAAGGAGAAATTGAAGAGAGCTTTGTTCCGTTTCGCTGAAGCAAGAATGATGTTAAAGGAAGGTTGATGTGCTACAAACAAGATTGGACTAGTGGCTTCATGTCAGGTGTAAGGTATGTGTACAATAACCTTATCTTGAATCTCTTATAATTATGAGGAGATGGATATTCTCCAACCATCTGGATCTCTTATACCAATTTTTTTTTTTTTGATATTTAGGATTCTGGCCCCTACAACATATATATTTTTTGCTTCAGCAATTCCTGTGATTTTCTGTTTTTTGTCGATTACAATTTTTTCCGGTTCGGTTTTTGGGTTTTTCGGCTCGGTTTCGATTTTCGACCTTTTTTTTTTCTCACCCTGTAAAGCTGTGTGAGTGTATAAAGCTAGTGTTAAGAGGAGGAGAGGATAGCGAGGTGAAGCCATGGCTTTGTTTTACTTAAACTTCAGAAATGGCTACTTTTGTGCATGAACCTATTTGGCTTTTGAGCAAGTCCAATATGTATGCTAAATCAAGTTTTAAATCCAAAAATAGGGAATATGGAATGAATAATAATATCTGAAACATAAGTACACTTTAAGAAAGCTCACAATTATCGGTAATTATATTTGAAATTAGGATAAGGCTATAACAATGGGTCACGTTTTTGGTTTCGCGCAAAGTTCCCTTAAGGATATATTTTTGTAATAAGTACATATCTCTTAGGATTAGAAAGGCAGGAGAAACCATAGTTTGATTTTCATATCTCCAGTATGATTATAGGCATTTTTGCTTAATGAAGCAAGGTAATAAAGAGCCAGGGCACAATGTCCAACTAAGCAACAAGTATACAAGATCATGTTACAGCAAGTAACGATGGATAGTCAGGATGGTCGACGTAGATACTTAAACTATGTTTGATGCAAATAAGGATGTACATAAGCATATAGCATCAAGTATCACCAACCAACAATAAGTTGTGAAAATAACCGGCTCCATGCTCGCTGCCAAAATGGTGTACCAATGACAAAGCTGGATTGTCCATAAAAGGTACAATATAAGCAATGCCAATTTGTGTTAGGTGCTCCCTAATTTGTGGGTCGGGAGGACAATATGAATCATAATGCATATGTTTGAAGTCATTATACCACCCTTGATCAGTTTACAGAGTTACCTGTACAATAGCAAGAGTTCAAGTAGGCAGCTATATATATTTTAATAATAGAGGCTTTATACCTTCAATAGTTAAACACAATCAACTTAATTATTAATGGACCAACTTAATTTCTTAATTATTAGTAATAGAGACTGAATCAACCTGAAAGTGTATAGAATTAAGGTGTCTCCTCAATGGAAGCGAACACTAAAAGTGAAGGAAGTAAATAATATTATGGTGAAAGAAGCTAACCACTACTTACTATAAGTAATAATTTACTAAACTTTATCTTTCTATTCCATTTTAACATTAGAAGTAGATAAATTGGGGATGCAAACATGTCAACACAAACTCATAATTATACCTGAAAGCTCCACCTGATGCGGTTAATATTATGCGCCTAAAAGCACCTTCTGGTAATCCTTCAATACACTGAAGCAATGTTCAAAGGATGTTAAAGGAAATCCTTATAACCGGTAAATTTAACAATCATCCGCAACGTGGTGTTCTAAGCTATAACAATACACCGAGCATGGTAATGTCATTCACATTCATAAAGTGAGCAGCACAATTAGAATGAAACCGATTGAGCCAGCATACCTGGAAAATTGCAGAATGCTCTGAATCGGCAGGAAGAATCTTTACTTTATGCTTATGTGCAAGAGGAAGGACAAATGGGCCACCAGCAATTAGAGTCTCTTTATTAGACACGGCAATATCTTCTCCTGCTTCTGTAGCAGCTACTGTTTGATAACAAACAGAAACATTCTGATTAGCAATGGAAAACAGATGAAACCAACCATGGCTCAAATCTCAACAGCAACATCTTTTATTTCAATACATCTAGATATCGAGAACTGCATTTAGCATGAATCCCAATGGTGAAAACTATCCCAGAAATGTACTTAAAGAATTTTAGTAACCGTCACTCAATAAAACATAATGTATCTTCCCTTTATTAATTTCTTAGTACCAGATTTACTACCGTAATTCCAGTAGATAAACAGAAAAATATTTGCAGGTGTTCCCAAAAACCCTCCAAACTAATGATACAAATGCACAACACAATTTATGAAATTCCTTTCATTTATGCACAACATGAATCTTATAAAAATCTGATATATCATAATTGTATGCATGTGTAGATATACTTTCAATGCTTTACTGATCTAGGTTTGAGCTTATCCTCACTATACAATACTTACAGTTGGGGCATTTTTGTTAACTTACTAGGAGTCTGATATTTTGTTTAGCATGTAATTTTATTTGCAAGTGTTCAAATAAATTCTAATGCTTTTTCCCTTGTACAGGAAGTTGAGAACTGAGGTCCTCAAGCCGCGTTAGCTAGAAATACAAAGGCATCTGACATTAATATTGCAGTAAGTTTCATCAGGTGTTATACCCTAATTTTCTGCATTCCTCATGTCTGCTCCGATTTTAGATAACTAATAAATCATGTATCATTTAGTAGAGAAGTCTCTTGGTTTGGATAATATTTTTTGTGTTAATTGATTAAAATTTACATGAATTAATTGCTTGATTAATGACTTCTAATATTTTGTAGCCACAAATTTGTTAGTGATACTTTTATAAATGAAATTTTAATGTAAGATGATAGGCGTGATTAATGTCATTATTTTATGTGTAATTAGAGCAATCAATAACATTTAATAATTTTAATAAATTAAATGAATTTTTGGCTGGTATTTTTGTAATTATAAGATGAGTAAGGGTATATCAGACGTTTCACAGCTATTTCCTTGATACTTTTTGCCTTTAGTTGCCTTGTTATATATATAAGTAGATGTCTATTCATTAAATCGAATTAAATATTTTATAATTTCAAATTTAATCCATATATGCATATGATACTTGTAATTATGGTTTAATAAATAAATAAATATTCACTGTTGTAAAAAGGTTTGACCAAAAACCTAACTAAATTTCTTCCATGATGTTAATCAATGAACTCAATTTTGTGTCAGCAAGCCTTCCCAATTGTTCGCTCTGTATACTCAGCATTAAAAGAAATATAATATCGGCATAATTTTACTTATATAAAAATATGTTTATTCATATATTAAATCTATTTAAATTTACAATTTTTTACAAACTTACATTTATAAAACAAGCGATGACATACACGACAATATCTGGGGTAAATTTTTAGTTCCAATTAGTAATAAAAAGAATATGTGAATATTTTTAAATTAATAAAAGAATTTAGTATAATTATGTTGAAGAAAAGTGCAGAAGCCTAAAAGGATCTAAAGATGGTGCTTGAGCCAAACTTTTTATCTGTCGTTCGGTAGGGAGAGGATACCTTTTATTTCTGTGCTGTACCACATAATTGTGTTGTACTATATAATAATGTCTGAGTATTTTCCTTTTGAAGTTTCGAGTATTAGGATTGCTTGAGCACGGATAGAAGCTTTTTATTGTTACTTCTTTATTCGCAATCAAAGTGTTTTGATCCATTATATTTTGCTCCATCCTATAAGGGGGGTGTGCTGTTGCCGAAAAGAAGGCAGATAGCTTTAGAAAGGAGTCATCTATACATGGAAAAGACCACACGAAAGCGAGGGCGACCTAGAATTGAAGTCACACAGGATGTGTTGGAAGCACGTCGTTTAGCTAGACAACGCTACAATGCTCGTCATACAGAAGGTAAATCTAAAGCATGCCCTTGTCCCGACCTCTTCCATACTTGAAACACTTCCCTATAGAGGCATTTAAGGCCCCAATTGCATGATGCCTGGACATGAAACTACTGGTACGAACTAGCTAGATGGCTTTTACTATGTTATGGGCTCATTCAATGAACTTAGTCATAGTTTAAAGAGGTCTTGAAGTTTAAAAACATGTTACTTAATAATGATTAAAAGTGTGCTCTCATTGAATATTGTCATCGGGCAATATAATGATTACCCATTAAAAAACCCATTTGCTTTCTTTCTTTTAATATGAAACCCATGTCTAAGTGGTGAACTACCTTATCAGAAAATTTTGACTCTTACTCTTTTTCAGACAATAATTAAGCATGGTCGACATTTGAACATATAATTAAGATCTACCTTCTTCGTAATCGAATGTATAATACAGTTTTCTTCGTTACGGAAATTAAATCTTATGCCCTTGCCATTCGTTCAGTGGCCACCAATACAGCTGCTATTCTGCTGAAGCCCAGAAGTGCAGGTACAGTGTCATTTGAAAAGCATCCATTTCCGCATTTTTACATTAGACCTCCATCATTAATTGTCACAGAGGCCAGTCCCAATCCTTCGTACCCATCTAGGGGAAGTCATGTTTAACGCTCTTATGCATAACAGTTTCAGCATCCGAGTTCCCGCGAAGACGTACCAACATCAACAAGAAAAAGGCAGATTTTGGCAAGTGTTTGTATATGTGATAAAACCTAATTATGCCTTTATAAAGTGAATATCACAATAACGTTGACTTATGTTGGCCATGTCTAGCAACCAACAGCACAAAGTTGGACATTGGTGCCCAGGATCAGGTATGTGGATGTTGTGGCGCGCTTGTTTGGGCTGCAGAGTTTACGGGTAAACACGGCGGCGCTGGCCCTAAAGCATACTCGATATGTTGTGGTAAAGGAAAGGTTCAATTGCCGTTACTAGAGGAAACCCCCCAAGAGTTGGCAACACTACTTACTGGAACCGATCACAGGGCTCTCAAGTTCCAAAAGAATTGTCGTATGTATAACAATATTTTCGCCCTGTGCTCATTTGGTGGAAATGTAGATGAAAGTATAAATAATGGTTCTGGACCGTATGTATTCCGTGTGCATAACGATACGTACCATGGTATGGGTTCCCTGTTGCCACCAGATGGATGCACTCCGAAATTTGCTCAGTTCTATATGTATGATGGCCAAGAAGCAATAGATTGGCGATTAAGATTCCCTCGTAGCGGTGATGCGCTCGATCCTGATATAGTTGCTTCCCTGTTACATATGCTAACTCGAGACAATTTTCTGGTCGGCATCTTCAAGCAACTCCGTGAACGTTACCCTTTATCGCAACAAATACCTGTTCAACTAAGGCTGCTAGAACGTAGAACCACTGATGGGCGTTTTGTTAACCTTCCGAGTAGTAATGATTATGAATTTGCTGGCCTTGCAGTTGATGAAGATTTGAGCACAAAAAGAGATATTATTGTACACTACAGACAAAAGGGATTGGAGAGGATAACGGAGCTACACCCATGCTATATGTCGTTGCAGTACCCTCTCTTATTCCCTCGTGGAGAAGACGGATATCGACTAGGAATTAAATATAGTGGTGATGTAAACGAAGCTCGGGACAAAGATAATACAGTGAGCATGAGAGAATACCAAGCATTTAGACTACAATATCGGTCTTCTGAGGGACATACCTTACTTATGGGTGGTAGATTATTCCTCCAGTATGTAGTTGATGCATGGTGTTGCATTGAGCGGTGTCGGCTAAGGTGGGTGGAAACGCATCAATCAACAATTAGGTCTGAGCTATATAACAACCTTGTTGACAGCTATAGCCATGGAGATGTGTCTGCAGCTGAAGTTGGGAAGCGTATAGTCCTACCATCTAGCTTCACAGGTGGTTTTAGATATATGCAACAGAACTACCAAGATTCATTGGCCGTCTGTAAAGAATATGGTCATCCTGATTTATTTGTGACATTCACTTGTAACCCAAAATGGACGGAGATAGAACGCGCAGTAGCAGATGCAGGGTGCACTGATGCCTCTGTACGCCTTGATATTGTCGCCCGGGTTTTCAAGATAAAACTTGATGCAATGATGTCAGATTTAATGAAAAAGGATGTATTGGGGCGTGTCCTTGCAGGTGCCTTTTCGTAACATTGACCTCTCATGCTGACATGCCTTCTACTCGTATGTGAAAGTAGAGTTAGGTTTATATTAGCAATGGTCTATCATCATTGACATATCTTCCTCTGACAAACCACATAATGCATAATCATTTTTTGATAGTTGATTTAGGATTGGTTTAATGGATCTTGAGATATTGAATTAGTGTATTCACTCACTTTCGAAGTACACATATAGCTTGAGCATATAGACCAATGTATGCGTTGATATTGATATATTTATTTGTTAAGGCTTACTTGAACACAAATTAATCTCCACAGTTGAACACATATTAATCTACATCTACTGCACTAAATTCTTTACAATGCAGTTGTCTACACAATCGAATTTCAAAAACGTGGACTCCCACATGCTCATATTGTCCTCTGGCTTGCTGATGACGACAAATTATTGTCAACGGAAGAAATTGATTCCGTAATTAGCGCTGAGATCCCTGACAAAGACAACGACAAGGTAGCCTATGAGGCAGTTAGTCAACTGATGATGCATGGGCCATGTGGAGCAGCAAATCCTAAATGTCCATGTATGGCTGAAGGAAAGTGCACAAAATTTTATCCAAAATCTTACACAAGTAGTACTACAATAGATTCTGATGGATATGCCTCCTATCGCCGGAGGGATGATGGAAGAACGGTGGAATGTAACAATATCCTGCTAGATAACAGGTTACACAAAACTACATCCTTACATATGTCATGCCTTGCTAAATGAAAGCAATATTGTTCAACATACATATATTAATTTTGTTCCAATCAACATGCACTCGTTCCAAGATGACCTCAATTGCTTTTTCATAGGCACGTCGTCCCCTACAATCGCGGTTTGCTTGTGAAGTATCAAGCTCACATCAATGTTGAACGCTGCAATCGTGCGCAATCAATTAAATACTTATTCAAGTACATTGGTAAAGGCCCGGATAAAGTTACCGCGGTCCTGGAGCGAGTGAACAAAAACTTAGAGAACACTAAACCACCAACAGCCACACCCAGGAAGGTCGAATATGATGAGGTTAAAAATTACCTTTCATGTAGATATCTCTCGGCAGCTGAAGCTTCTTGGCGCATCTTTGGATTTCCTATACACCATAGAGAACCATATGTGCAGCGCCTATTCTTCCATTTAGAGGATGAACAGGAAGTAAGATTTCAAGATAATGAATCATTACCAGAAATCCTCGGAAGATTCCGACCAGATGCAAGCATGTTTGTCCAATGGTTATTGAACAATCGCAGAGATGAGGCAGGCCGTGATCTGACATATGTCAAATATCCAAAAAAGTATCGTTGGGATAATGCTGGAAAGTACTGGGCTCGTCGTAAGCAAAAAATAGATGTTGTTGGCCGTATGGTGTATGCACACCCTGCAAGTGGTGAAAGGTTCTACATGCGCTTGCTGCTGAACCATGTCATAGGCGCAACATCTTTCGAGGATATTCGAACAGTCGAGGGGTTTGTTTGCCCAACATACAAAGAGGCATGCTTTCGCAGAGGCCTCTTAGAGTCTGACAAAGAATGGCATATTGCTTTAGACGAAGCCTCGAGCTTCGCATCCGCACCACAACTAAGGGAGCTATTTGTGACTATGCTGTTATTTTGTGAAGTCAGCAATCCATTAGAGCTGTGGGAAAAACATTGGTCGGATCTAGCTGATGATGTTGAATACACGCAGAGAAAATTGTTAAATTGCCCAACGCTCGTAATTGCTGATTGTGATAAACAAGCGTTCGCTCTAGAGGCAATCAACAACCTGCTCAACCAGCATGGAAAATCATTGGCCAATTTCCCAGGCATGCCGGAGTTACCCAGGGATTCAACATCTAAATTCAGAAATCAACTACTCCTTGAGGAACTAATGTACAATCGACAGGAGCTCGAAGTCGAGGCAATTAAACTTGTTAATTGCCTTAACAACATGCAACGATTGATTTTTGACAAGGTGGTCCATTCTGTATCTCTGGGAGAAGGTGGTTTTTATTTTGTTTATGGCCATGGTGGGACGGGGAAAACATTCTTATGGTCGGCCATTATAAGCAAATTGAGGAGTGAAGGGCTTATCGTGTTGGCGGTTGCATCATCTGGTATTGCCTCCCTTCTAATAGAGGGTGGAAGAACGGCCCACTCCCGCTTCAGGATACCAATAGATATAAATGAAACGAGTACTTGTGAGATAAAGAAAAAAACTCATCTTGCAGAATTAATATGCAAAGCTAGCCTGGTCATTTGGGACGAGGCTCCCATGACCCATCGTTTTATTTTTGAAGCCGTCGACCGAAGTTTTCGTGATGTGCGACACACAATTAATCCGAATGCGGCCTCAATGCCATTTGGGGGTGTAACCATGTTGCTTGGTGGAGATTTCAGGCAGACTCTGCCTGTCGTTCCCAAGGAAGGAAGAGAAGGTATAGTCGGAGCCAGTATAAGTAAATCTTCTTTATGGAGAAATTGCAAGGTCTTCATTATGGAAGAGAATATGCGGTTGGAAAAAAATATTCCACCGGTTACAGTTGATGGAACATTTTTGAGTTTCAAAGATTGGATTCTAAGAATAGGAAATGGAGTGCAACAAACATATACACTTGGAGATGGAGATGACTCGACCTGGATCAACATCCCAAAGGAGGTATGCTTCCTGGTTTCAGTCAAGGATTATATGCCTCATACAGCATCGCTAGTGATGCAAGCTCCAGTTTCATCCACACTAAATTAACTCCATCTTAACTTTCTTGTTTTCCCGCATCTCATAACATTTATAACTTCTCTTGCATTAAAATGTTGTCTGCAATACATAATTGATTTCGACACATTGTCCTACCAATTATACTTAAGTTTCATACTTGAAACACCATTGAAAAAGTTATAATGGGCAAAGATATTTTGTCAGACATTGTTTACCATAATTATTATTAGTTATATATATAAAATATGCTGCAAGGTGCAGTCCAGAGGAGTGAAATTGTATAAGATCCTATGTGATAGAACCAATATAATTATAAGGGCTCATTAGTTAACAATTACTTGTTACTTAATATTTAACTGACATGCTTAACCTACCTTACATTATACTACTTCACATTGTGTGACTACTTTATGTGTTAGCTCTGCCAGCCGCCCTACAAGATAACTTATACCATAATCCCCTTCCAGGTGCAAGTGACTTACTCCGGTGACCCTGTAAAGGCTATTGTTGACCACATATACAAAGACCTTGATGAGGGACATGGTTCCCTCGAGTACCTTCGTGACAGAGCAATATTGACACCACTGAATGAGTATGTCGACAAGATTAATCGTGAGGTGTTGGAAAGGCTACCCAATAGTTCTAGAGTGTACAAAAGCTCAGACACTATCTGCAAAGGGTCATCGACTAATGAGGGTGATGAGATTCTATACCCTGCAGAATACCTCAATTCTCTTAAGTTCAGCGGAGTTCCAAACCACGAACTTGAGTTAAAAGTTGGAGTTCCCATAATGCTTCTACGGAACCTTAATCCGAAGAAAGGATTGTGTAATGGCACCCGACTTATTGTGACTCAGTGCTGCCCATTTGTCATAGAGGGGATGATCATAACTGGGAACAAAACTGGGGAGAAAACATATATACCGAGAATATGTATGTCACCTGCAGACAAAACAATGCCATTTGTCCTGAAGAGGAAGCAATTCCCAATTTCTGTGTGTTACGCAATGACTATCAACAAGAGTCAGGGCCAAACAGTAAAAAATGTGGGGCTATATTTGCCAAAGCCAGTGTTCTGCCACGGACAACTGTACGTCGCCGTGTCAAGAGTGACTTCGCCATCTGGTTTAAAAATAGTCAGCGTCAACGAAGAAGACATGTGTGATGGCTATACAAAGAATGTTGTGTACCAGGAAATCTTCAATAACATTGTCCCTACGGACTGACTCTGATTGGGGCACTTAAATTCAGCATCCTCCAACTTTCCAGAGTAACAAACTACAAATACAGAGTTTGTAAATAGCTGCTCCTTATGGTTCATCTAAGGCGGATCAACTACAAAAGCACCCAGCGGAAGAAATCAACTACTTAATAATCTAATCTTTAAATTCATTAGATTAGATTTGTTACAGTACATGGGTAGATGATACTATATACTATTGCTGCGTTCGTGCATAAGAATCATCTCTGTGATGTAGATTTCCTAATTCACTATATTAGATTCAATTTGAGCTGACATCCCACTTAATTATAGTACAGAACCTAACCTAAAATTTGTCGCTGATTGCCCTTGAATTCACACACACACACACACATAAACCTTGCCATAATGCCAAACGACAATTAAAGAGTGTCCCTCCGCATATCTGGATTGTACAAAAGCGCGGTATTACTTTACAGCACTTTGTCAAACTTATAGACTATGCAGAGTTAAATCCGCAACTCTCTCAAACGTGTTTACTGTAACTTCATGGTAATGAAGTTGGGTAGTCAAGCTTCATAACCGGGCCACTGCAAGAAGTTATGCCCAAATAAAAAACAGTTTGACAGAAGAATAGTTTAGACTTCTAGAGGAAGTAGGTGTTCACCCACCTCTAAAGGACATTGTTGTGGAGGACTCCAAGTAAGTTGAGCTACATACCCGCAGCATCGGGAGACATGCTGCTTATAAATAACAAGTTACTTGCATTAGCGAAAATTAACTTCCAATTTATTGGTTTTGCCAAATTTATCATTATTTACAACTTATTCAATATAAAACTTGTAATATAAAAATTACAAATTAACTTCTAAAATGATTACATATTTTTTAATAAAGTCAAATTTCAAAATTTAAAATAACTCAGAAACGAAGAGGGAATTTTCAATTTCTCATCATTTAACTTATAAGTAAGCAGTTACTTTTATTGCGAAGTTGCCATTCGTTATGAGAAGTTGTGATGCACTGAGTCATGAAACTCGCACATTCTTCTATACCAGATCTAAATCTTATTGCTGAGGCATACAACAAACTCCGGAAAAAGACAGGAAAATCGGAAAGCCCAATAACTGTTCAATAAAACTATGGCATATGATTATGGATATATTAGGGGTCTAGATTTCATTTTTTATTACTTTGTCCAACTCATCAAAATAGCCAGCATCTACGGGTTACCATGTCATCACCAACTCATAGACAGCCGAGATACCGATGGCAAAGGCTCTAGCGAACTACAGCTTTAAAGAATGAACAAGAAGAAACCAGTGACTAAATCGAAAATAAGCAATATGAACAGTGATATTTGTGTATTTTACATTTTACATTTTGAGCTAAAGTTCAATAACACCTTCAGTTACTTCTTACTATCTCTAATTACAAGAATTGAGCATACTTTTCTTTGTTCTCAATTTGCAGCTTTCGTGTTGTGTTAGCTATATCTTTGGCAGTGAATTTAGGCGACTGAAGCTCGCTTCATTTGTAAACTTAGGTATGAACATAATCTCTGTAGAGTTTTCATTGTGTGCATGGTTAGTTTACTGTTAATGCACAGCTTCTGCCACAGAAAAATTAATTGCATGTGGTACTGCCCACAGACCAAAAAAATTATGGAGTACGCATAGGTACAACCTAAATAACGTCTCGAGCTTATCTGGATGCCCAGTCAATTTCATTACCTTTTATAATACAATGTTTTTATGTCAAGCCTACCTTGTGCATATCTCATTGCTGCAGGGGAGGTAGATACTTCCATTTCAGGAGTTGTAAAATATGATCGAAGGGTACCTATGCTCATTAATAATGAGAGTGTAGTGCAGCTTAGGGATTCTTTCTCTAATCCTATTGTCTCGAACCAATCAAAGCTTACACTGCTCTTGCTAAGAATATTCTTCCATGCCTATTTGGGGTGAGAGTTTACAGTTGTAATCATAAAAATCACTGCAATATTGTTTTGTTACGATTTTGATCTCTTCATCTATGTTCTTGACATCTGAATATGATGTATGTCACTTTTGGATATTAGTATGTACCTACCTTTTCTAAAAAGTTGATATATCCGTGGATTTACTGCTTAACATAAACCATCTCAGCACTCACCCCCCTTCGAATTGGTACATAAAATTGAGTCCTGTATTATGCTTGTATATCCATATTTTTAGAATGATATTATTTGTTGGAGGTCACTATGCCACTGTATAAAGTACTTACTCCATAGTTTATTTTTTAAATTTTTGCACAGTCACATAAACTTGCAATAATATTATTTTAAGGTTGCAATGATTTTCACTTTTCTCCTTTCACAAGTTTGATATTATTTTAAACCTGTTCAGCTGACTACTTTCCTCTGGGAAGATGAATCAATTGCTTTTAGCACTCTCGAAAATGATAGTGTTGATGGTGATAATGCAAGTATAGTTTGATATACAAAGGTAATTTCCTGATTCTAGGGGTGCGAATATAGTCTGTTATTTTGTACCATCCAATCTGTTTCAACGGATCACTTTACTTCAACATCTCCTGCAAGGCACATTTACCTTATTAAATACTATTTCACTAAGTAATGTTATAGCTATTCATGACTTCTACATTCTTCGGAGAAAGTCGTAAACTTTTGCCCCAGAAGCTTGCTCTAGGTAACATATTTTTTTTGGCAGCCAAGTCATGGTTCAGATCTGCAATATGGACATCTATTCCCACACTCTTCATTTTGTGCAGCATATGTAATACCCGTTCCCTAATGCATGAAACTGCTCTTTTCCCAGGCTTTATGGCAGCTTTTGTGGTTTAATCCTGCCCTGCCTGCAAGCTCAGAACAGTCTACTACCAATACAAATTCATTAAGGAACACGCATCAACGAGCCGTAGTGTGGTGAGGAGCGGCTGAGCCATTAGTTTTGCCCTGACGTCACAAAGCTTCTGCTGGGTAAGGCTTGGTAATGTTCTTTCTCTTTATCCAGATTTTTGCAACAAATGCTCTCAGACAACAATATATCCATCAGACGACAACTTTTGCAAAAGCTCCTGATAAGCTTCTGCCAGTTGACATGTCTGCTGAATTTCCTGGTTATGCATTCTGACTTGGGAACTTATTGGAAGCAGCTGCTCTTGCTTCTGCTCCGCCCCACTGCTCTTTTGATTTGGTTAATAGAGTGGGTTCTGAGGTGAATAATCTTTCTTGCATACTATGTATTTGACTTTCACATATTTAGATTACATTAATGATACTTGATTTAACCTTCACCTATTCAAGAGGTCAGACTAATATCTTTTAACTGGATTTTTTTTTAACTGGTTCAAGCTCATGTCTAAACTCCCTCTATTTTACAAAGGCAAGTATATTTCATTAAAAATATTTAAAATAACTCTTGATTTTGATTTAGGGTTACATATATTCCTCAGCAGAAAAAATTAATTACAATAACACACTATTACCTAGGCTTAGTTCCCCTCTAAAAATTTAAAAAACTGAATATAATTTGGGCTCACTATACGGGGTTTTAACTAATTAAATACCATTACAATATTCTCAGAAGGCAATTGTATTTTTTGAGGTTTTCTGGAATATTACTTAGCTCAACTTTTTGGGATAAATCTTAGTTCTGATCTACTCTATAGTTAAAAGTAACGGTTGTAAGGCATTAACTACTATTAACTAATGTTTTAAATTCGGCATTAAACACCAATACATGTATTAAATGCAGCCTATACATATTATCATATCAAATGATTGGCACTTACAAGGCACATATCTTTCCAAACCGTTACAAATACAGCATCCCACAATCTAGCTAGCAGAAAGGATTATTATGGAAGAGGAAGGTCAGCTACACTATGGATTTCACGAGGAAAAATTGCAGGTGCGTATCACTCATATGTGGGACACATTTTCCTTCAACACATACTACGAAGCAATGACATGTTTGATAATGATAGATGTCAAGGTACGTCAAGTTGAGATTACGGAATTTGTAATCATGCTCTACTTGGTTTATTCATGTCATTAACAACAAATCACAATATGCAGAATGATCAGTACTGGGCAATCACTGAGATTACTCAACGACAAAAGTTACTGAAATTCATATGTCCAGGTTTGATGTACCACATCTCTAATTTTAGGGTAGTGGCCGCCCCAACTGCTTGGAAACCAATAGATACGGACAAGTTACTTATCTTTGGGAAGCAGGCTGAAATACATGATTGTTTGGATGACAACTCCATACCACGTTATAAGTTCACCCTATGCACGTGGTCCACAGTTATTTCCAGAGTCGGAAACAAAGATAACCTAACTGGTCTTGTCTATCTTTTTTTTACAAGTGTCAACTGCTGCATCAACTGCCCATCCCCAATGAACCATCACTAATTTGCGGATTTATTTATTTCACAGACATCGCTGGAGTCATAATGTTTGTGGGGGGCATGGAGACTGAGAGAAACATCAATAGAGTAAACATAACTCTGCTGGACGGCAGGTAAGCAGCACACCATGAAAATATGAATTTACATATCCATATGATGTTAGATGAAATTCAATCATTGTTATACTAATTAGAAAACGTCCAGGCTCGCAAAACTACGAGTAACCCTATGGGGAGTAAAGGCAACACAATTTGAGATGAACTTCAACCTTTACAGACGCAAGAATGTTGTTCTGATAATTACCGGTTTACTGGTCACAAAAACTCAAGGTACATTTCTCCGTTTTTCCAACCTTTTACAGGTGACTGGGGAAAGAGATAATTAAATATAAGACTGCCCTGTCCAACTACTGTCCAATATAGCAAGCAAAGTGTGAAGTTGTCGTCGCAGGTCATCTTGTAATTACTGCAAGATAATGACAAGCCAAAAATCTAAAAAAGGCTCCACCATCTTCAATTTAAATTATTCTTCATCTATTAGGTTGTAAGATAGCATTCTGTGAATTAAACCTTCAAAAATACATGACCATACAGTTTTTTGGATTATATATGATATTAATCCCCTACTACATATCAAAAATTGTGGCACCTGGAGTTTCTATAATCGACATGAACCTGTCAATAAGATCGGTCGTCCTATGCCCTATTTGGTGTATTATTATGATTTAATTAAATTATATATATATATATATATATATATATATTAGAATAATTTTAAATATAATATATATTACTATATGACAAAAACTCTGATTCGGCAAGAATCTCATTTCGTAAATCAAATTTTAAATAATTTTAGGTAAGTGGTAATTTAATTATATAAAAATTTTAAATAGTGTATATTTTTAATGTTTATATTTTAATAAATATCATAATAGTGAGAATATGCGTATCTATAAACACTAACATAATACGACTTTATATACAAATAGATATATATTTTAAATTACTTTTATAATACAAATTACCTACAATTTAAAAAAGATGACAAAAGAATATAAAATATATTGAAAAAATAATTTAAAGCGCGCTCTCTCTTTCCCGCCCCCACATATATCTATTAATTATGTATTTTAGTCCCATCGTCATCTATTTACTCTTATATTAGGATTTAGCTCTTCAATGTCCTGTTGGTTTGGGCCAAGGTCCGTCCACGGAGGGTAAGACAAGGGCTAAGATCAGGCCAAAAGGCGTCGTCGATTGACAGCACGTGAATATTCCTCTACTACCCATTGTTGGTCCCGAGGGGCGCTGATCCTGATGAGCTATGGAACAAATGCTTGCCGTCTGCTCGCCCGCACATCCTTAGCAGATCACTATCTTCTTTCACTCGAAACACTAAAAGACGGCTTCGCTTCCTTCTTTGTGACTCACCTGTTCTGCCAGAAGATGCCGATGTGGTAATTATTCTCTCTGCAATCTATCAAAATTTGTTGATTTAGTCGTGTGTAAATTTGGCTCCCCTTCCTTGTTGAAAATAATTAGGTCCTTCATATGAAATATTTAACACTTATTAAAAATGTAATATTAAAAAATATCATGTTAATATAACATTTTTTGGGGAATAATTCCATATTCTACAAAGACGGGAACATGCACCAATGAAAAGTTTTGTGTTTCACTGTTAAGTTTGGACAAAAAATAATTTGTTTCTTCCTGCTACGGACTTTAGCAACTGTTCTTCCTGTCTTCATTTGCTTTTATAGCTTGCCAGGAAAAGAAATTACCAAATGTACATCTTACTTTAGTTTGGTAGCCTCTGTGTAAAAACTATTATCTTCAAGGCGGCAATGTCGTTTGTTTCCCCAGTCCTGCAATAGCAAATAGAGCATAGTTTTTCTTATAAATGGAGTAGCTATATCCTGGTTGTTGTGATTTGGTATTGCTGCTGTAATGTGTTTCTCGATGCTGCAATCTTGTGATTTTAATTGCCAGTCCTGTTGGTATCTAAAACCCGCAATCCGGGATTTATTAACATGGTCCCGGGTCGATTACTGTTGGAGTCACTTGATGCAGCGAAAGAGTAATATTGTCACAAATGATACATGATCCAATTAAGATCTTTTCTTACCATGCTAACAAATTCACAATAACTAACTTGAATAATATGACAAGTATTTGTCCTGTAACTGCCACCTTTACCACAGCCAGTGAATTGACATTAACTCATTCGATCACACCGATATTGACAATCTGTATAAGACTCGAGTTTTTTGTCGACACAAATCCAAATGCTTCCACGGTACTCCGCACTGTTGTTTTGCAAGTAATGTTAAACAGATCCTTAATAAAGACAAGTTAATGTACTGTATTTTGGTTTAAGTATCAATGCAGGTACAGAGTCAAATGCGGTTCACTTGCTGGAACACATAAAATCTTCCAAAGACAGAGAGGTATGGCTTATTGTACTTGAATGCCATTAAACAAAAAAGATTTCAGCCATATAGAATTGTAACTGAAATCTGACTATTAAGATGGAAATCAAAGACGATATGCAATCCACCTTCATCACTCAGACATCTATTTAAGCTCTCATGCAAAAAGGATCAAATACATCATTCACAACAAATTCCATCGTCTACAACATATGTAAAATATATTATATAATAGTTGGGTTTTACGCAGTTGCAGGTATGACTACACCAACTCAAAGCGAGGGAGATCTGTATTCAACAGCGAACTCTTCGGAGAGTCTTGTAGACCCTATACACTACAGCTTATCACAAAGCTTGCCATTGGAAGAGAGATATAAGCTTGATCGGGACTGGAAACGTAATGAGGCGGAGCACTCTTATTCAGAGGCAAAAAAAAACTATGAGCTACACATGGGACTACAGGTACATAATAAGACAATCCGAAAACATGTTGCCGATTTAAAAGCAGGGAACACTTCTCTGAGCTCACAGGCTCAAGAAACCAAATCTTTGGTGGATAATCTCACCGCCTACAAGGGACATCTGGAGGAGGACAGACTCCGTGAATTGCTTATGCTCCAGTGGCGAGTAAATGGGAGTGCTGCAGAATTAGAAGAAGGTAAAAGCTTCCTAAATGATCTCATAGACACTGAGAATGGAGGCCGATCTTAATGACACCATTTGTGCCACTGCTCAACAATGCTGCTTTCATTTCTTCAAGGCGAGAATCCAGCCAAACCGGATGTTTTCTTTGTTTTTGTGTTTTTTTCATTGGCTGAATAACCGGATATATGGCAATATCAAATATGGTGTGTTTTTTTTCCTGAGCAAAAAAATGGTGTGTTTTAGTTGAATTTCCTTCACAATTTCGTCGCCGCTCTCGGCTTTGCACCTCAAATGTAATTCCATTTTCTTTAGTTGGTGAAATAAAGAAACGTTTGTATCTAATGGATGAGTGAAGAATTGGATTTGAACATAAATTGGTCTCCAGCTTTGGCATTCTAAACAGACATGTATATTCACGATAGCTGTATCGGGCAATCGAACCAAATATTCAAATTCATTAATACAAGTAATGTTTAGCACATTACAGTTGCAAACAATATACATTACATATATTTTTTTATTCCAGATTATTATATATGCAATGTTTGGAATTATAATCCATATGTAATTCTGAGATATTCGCTTATAAAAAAAAACCTTCATCTTATTATGTTAATTTCAATTTCATATTAAGCTCAAAATAAATTTGTTTAAAAAACATTATATTCATGTCATTTCTATATTATGATCAGAATATTACATTGTTTTATAAATAAATTATTAAAGATATATAGCTTGTGAAACTTATAAAGATGCACTCCCTAACGGGTCCTGCTAAAAAAATAGTCCTGCTCAGAATTTGATTGATCTGTGTTGTCCTTGGCCTGGGACATCGTAATGATATACAGACAAGAGAGAGTTCAGAATTTACGTAAATTAGAACTTTGACTTACAAATCTTGCGCCTACTCGTGATAGGCATGCTTTTCAAAAAATTGGTCGATATATTAATGACTATTTCAATGAAAGCTTAAAATGTTTACGCCGGAGGATTTTGTAACGTATGCAATTAAACCGGTCTTAAAACATATTAAAGCACAATCAACAGCATTAATCATTCTCCCTATCTTTGCTTGAAGACCACACAATTTTAAATCACCATTAAGACCATTAACCATTCGCTTGAAGGTCACACAAAAAACACCTATAAGTTGGATGAAATACATCGGACGCTACTCACCAACCTTTGGCTTGCTTGGCTCTGTATAAGCATATACACAATATGGCACCAGCATACACGATGATATCAGCTCTTAATCCACACTCTGCATGCGTAAGCATTCTGGTACGAGCGACTAGGATATGGGAGGCAACCAACAAAGAGAACGGATCACTGCTACACACTGATGTCGTCTTCATTGACGAGGAGGTAAAAATTTATTTAAGCAAATATCAATACTTTGTATTTCAGGTCCATCCTTTTTAAAGTTCAGTTAGATTTGGTTTTAAAGCTTAGTGCTGGTATATGTCTTTTGTGTGTGGAGCTGGCTACAACTGTTTATAGTTGCTTTTCCATATATTCAGAAACAAGCCAGAACATTTTGTCTGCACGGCTGTCTCGCAAGTCGCCACATATTATGAATTAAAAGCCAATACTATGTCGTATTTGCGTCCATGCCATGCTACCGAGGCCACTAAAGTATCAAACCAATTAAGGGCTAGACTTACTCAATAACAATGTGCTGAGATGTCACCCTCTGTAAACTCTCTAGGTATTTAACTACGTTTGTAGAATTTGATATTTTGCACTGTACATTAGGCCAGAGTACCTGTACAAACCTACAAACTCACCAGGATGCTTGTGCATACAAAATTTGTTTCAAACACCATAATTTATTCGGAGTTACATATGCTGAGATGATCTCCCCATATCTTGTAACAATTAAAAAGGTCGATGATCATTTGTCAAGTAGAAAAGAACCATACTACAGGGGTAATGCTGGGAAAGTAACTAATTAAAACATATCAATTTGGTCTTTCGTTATGCTTCTAGCTGTGAGATTATCGAACAACTCCCACGCATACACCGGATACATAGCGAAGGAAATAGTGTTGAGAGTTAGAGAAAGTCCAGTGCAATGCCAAACAGGATTGCATTGTTCTGGAACCAAATGCAATAGACCATATCTCCAAAGGAGTTGCATAACAGAATGAAATATTCATAAAGGCATAGTTGGTTCCATAAACCAAGGATGCATATATGCATCTGGCCACTTCATCGCTTAACCGTAAATGAAATGCAAGTCGATGCACTTAAATTAAAAAGTGGGAGGGTTGATCTGCAAGTCTATTCAGGCCTCATTTTGCCGTCATAAGTCCGACATGACTTGGGGTTCGTTTTTGGCATTGACAACTTATTCACTTGGAGCAAAACCTATGGAGGACTCTATTAACTTGTCGCTGTGCTATGAATAAGTATATGTCCTTGGCAGGTTCAGCTGCAATAAACACCTTTTTTTCCCATTCAAAATATCCGTTTTCATAACGTTGGGATGTGAGTTGATTCTCTGCCGTTAGCAGTTAGCCTGGGACTGGACAGAAAAGTAATATGGCAGCGTCTGAAACTAACTAATATAGGGTAGCAGAGCATGTCCTCATGTGTGAAGATCCTCTTCTGTGAGTGTTATTGAAATAGCCATACATCAAAAAAATAAAGAGTGCACTGATGAGAAGTCTTTTGCACTATGTTAGGATTGGTGCATAGGAGGAAATCAGAGATCTTTTTTCCCACTGCAAAAATGCAAGTACACTTGTTGAAATCAATGTACCCTGATGGTTATAGATGCTTTCCTGTACATTTAAAAAAGGCTTTTGTTTCAGTATAGGGGCATCTACTTTGCACAATATTTTTATGCAGAGCCGTCTGGGAGAATTTTAGGGCCCTGTGCTAAAATATGAATTAGACCCTAAATAATAAAATTTATATATACATATTATAAAAGTCAATAAATAATAAAAATATTATTTTTTTATAAAATTAAAAAAGATCACTTAAAATATGATAAATAATGTTATAAAATAATCAGTAATTCTAATATTTTTAAACAAAATTTATATATGAATTTATTTGAGATCTATCTATATTTCATCGAAAAGAATGAAATTTATAGTACATATGGAAAAATATAATATGTAAAAAACATTATAAAAACATTTAATAAAAGAGTAATTATTATAAATAAAAAAAGTAAAGATACAACACAAAAGAATTTAAAATGCAAATAGACATAATAAACTAATCTATTAGATTAGGTAATTATTTGTCTATAAATAAAAAGAATGAAAATAAATATAAAATTTTTAATTTTCAATTTCATTCTCTAAATTTTTTTTATTAAATAAAACATTGATTTCTAAATTTTGAGGCCCCTATAATTTTGGGGTCCTGTGCTGTCGCCCACCTTGCACGTCTCAAAAACCAGCACTGTTATGCCATCCTTGAAGCTTTCAGAAAGAAACGTACTTTCTGTACGATATTCTCTTATATGAACCTTGGATCAATTCCGTTTCTATGAATCTGATTCTGCTACAAGTGATTGGGAAATTTAACTGATTGATTTGATATTACGAGAAATGCTTTTGTATCTCCCTCTATACTGCCCATTTTGCTTATTTTAGAAACCAATTTTTTTGCTAATGCTGTTTTACTCCCTTGTAAGCAGAACTTCTTCCTTTTCACTCTTTTTGCATTTATGTTGATATCTGTTTGGATACTATAATCAATCAAGTACAACATGAAAAACAAAAAATAATGCAAAAAAGTCATAGAAGTTACATTTTATAAGGGTAATACTGATATATATGAAATCAAATTACAAACTTATAACAACTTAGTCAGAGAGTATTACAGAATTCTCAGTTTCAACTTACGAGTCAATTGAGTGTTTTAGCTAGCCTTAACAAATAAAATTGGTAACTCAATATTAAGCCATAAATTAGTATATAACAAGCAGATGAGAAACATACTTTTGACAATTTCAAAATATAATTTGCAGTTAACTTTAAAGTAATATTACTACCAAGTCCTAGCCTGCTGATTTTTAAGCATCCTTTTAGTTGTAAGTGTTTCCATTGGAGTAATCCCTTAGTAAAATGAAACTACATAGTTTTATTAACATTCACTATGTGAAAAGCTTGACAACTCACTTTCTTCCCTTTGTTTCTATGCACCTGCTTTACACTTTAAAATCAGATAAACTGTTTTTCCAGGTTCAGTTTAGACATAAGATGATTACCAAAAAATAATTTCATTTATGCTAACTGATATATATCATTGGGAATATTTTTATTGTGATGTAAAATTCTAAGCGATGCATAAAGGATCAATTCATTCAATCACTAGGAATAATTAGCAAATCAATACAATATACCAAAAAAAATCCAAAAAAAAACCACAACAAATTTATGTTATATTCAAATTAGCATACCGCCAATAAAAAATATGCATCAATTAATATGGAGTGATGGTATTAATTGTGATCGAGTACATACAAACTATTATAAATTAGGCATTAGTATTAACATACAATAAAAACTAAGGTGATCATGTTTGCAAATGTTGTTAGGCATCCTCAATTATGGTTGCCATCTGGAACAATCAAAAACAAGACTACTTCCCACGCATCAAAGAAGGTAATGTATACAAAATAACTGATTTCAAGATCATGCCGGCCCAGAAGAAATTCCGACCGGTCAAGAAAGATATTTCACTGAGCTTTTACCACAAAACAAAGGTGGAGCCAATGGAGGACAATGGTCTCATTCCAAAGTACAAATTTGATCTCACAAGCTTTGAAGTGGCACGAACTCTACTATGGGACACAACCAATTTCATAGGTCAGCAATTCGCAAACTAACAGTTTTAGCCCCAAAAAGAATAATTGATCCAACATATTTGTTTCACAGATATCATGGGTATGGTAAAAGATGTCAGTTCTTTGGAGACAACATCAAAGGGATCCAAAAAGCTTGATGTCCTCTTGGTGGATGACAGGTCAGCGCGGACTTCTATACACACACTACAATATACGACTTATATATTAGTATACTGGCCGAAACAAATATTTCGTAACATATTGAAAAAAAACTCACGTGTAAGTAAAATCTTGCCCAGGAACCATGACATGGTTATCTCATTATGGGAGGAAAAGGCAACTCACTTTATGGAAAGCATGGCTCCTCTTCAAGACGCCGCGGTGTTTGTTATCATCACAGGCCTCCTCGCAAAACAATACTCAGGTAAACACTATTCAAAAAATTTTACAAATGCAGTTTCCAAGCAAGGCCAAAAAATAAAATAAAATACCATAAGATTACCTACACACAAATGAGTATAAAGGACAAGTGGATACGCTTAGTGGCTTAATTACTATTATCAGGAAATAGCATCATACTGTCAAGCGGAGACCCAACAAAATGTTATTTCAACCTTGATTATGACCCCCTAAAGGAGCTCATGGGAAATATACAAGCGATAACTGGTCATAGTTCAACGAGTCTACCACCTCCTACGAAAAAGAGATTTGTCTCGACAGAAGACAACATTATTGCTGATGCAACTATCCAAACTATCCTTGATGCGCAGCTTCCAGATGATAAAAAGGTTAGATAAAATGCTTAGCAAACACAGTATATTTATAATTTATATATAACAAGCTTTGTCGCCACACAACGTGCACCACAGGTCATGCGGTTCGTGTGTGAGGCAACCATTGTCGATATCTCAAAATATGACGGATGGTACTACAATTCTTGCCCCACATGCCCACGTACAATTCGCTTCGAGCATGGAAATTTGTACTGCGATGAATGCACAAAGGAAACTGGAGATTACGTTCAGCGGTACACCTACTTCTATACTTGTGGAAATTAAGATCATTGGTGAATGACCAATGAAATCCTTGGCAAAAATTAATCTCATCAGTCATCTATCCCCTACCAAAAAATATATTAAAGAACTAGGCTTATTTTAGGCGTGTCCCATCAGGTTTAACACAATATTACATTTTACAGCTATAAGATCACTGTCCACGTTAAAGATGACACCGCCAAGACTACTTTCACATTGTTCAACAAGGAGGCACAAAGACTGATTGGTGCTCCGATTCAGACAATCATTGCTGAAATTGGACAGGTTCATGCTTCCTCCATGCTTATAAATTATCAATTATATATCCTGCCGTCCAACCATAATCAGAGAAATTCTGACACCGCTAAAACGCAATTTTTCCTACATTAAATTAATACAGGATAAGATCACTTCCGATATCCCTGTACTCGTGAAGAATGTGAAGGGAAAGAAATGCGTGTTCGAGGTCAAAGTCACAATATTCAATCTTGACGGACGCGAGGGATACACTGTTGCACGACTCTCTGAAGTAACAGACCAGCCACCTAGCACCTCAAATCCACCTGAAACCTTAATGGATTCCCCGAGAAAGAAAAAGAAGCTAGCTTGAGATGAATGCAAGAACAAGATGGCATGCTTCCTCTAAGCTTCCCACAATAAATAGCATGCTTTACCGCTCAATAATGTTCTTGAACAATTGATTAATATTTACAATAATATTCAACTCATATGTCTATCTCATCCAACAGCAGTTTACTAAATCAAAACTACTTCAAGCTTTTAATATCTTTGCAGCGAAAATAGAAGTTAAACTACATGTCCATTTATTTATATATTACATTCAAGACTAATATTCCTTTATTGTAACCCAAAAATAGAGTAGTTACTAATAACATATTTTGTTATCGTAAACATCACTTTAATATCGATAGCGATTGTATTTTACTAACATATCATTAAAAGAAAAGACGAAGAAATTATATATCTCGGGACCTTAGCCAGAGCAAATCTACGAAAACATTAAAGATAAAAAAAATAATAAAATTGGATATAAAAGATCTATCCAAAGCTCCCCGTGCTTTGCACGGGTTGGAAAGCTAGTTTTAATAGATTGTATATGATTTTGATTATATACGGATTTTTGATAAAATGTCGCAGAATTGATATAAATTCTTTAGGATCTAAGCACAATGCTTCAAAATTTCATGAATTTTGTTGGGATTTCAAAAAACTTAAAATACACCGAAGAATATCACAAAATCCATCATTTTATGAAATCAAAAAATATTTATCAGCATTTGAATACCATCATTTAAATAATCTTAAATGAATATAATCGGATTTTAAAGCATAATTTACAATCTTAATTGAATACCACTAGTTTTGTAACATTAACATACTTTAAAATCTCAATTGAGTACTCCAAAATTTTAATGTATTTCAAACAATCCCAATTGAATACCTTAAGATTTTATGAATGAAAAAAATGTTTTAAAATTCTAATCCAATACACCTCATAAATTAATTTATGAAAATTAAGTTTTGAAAAATAAGATATTTAATTACAGTGGTTCTCCTGTAGTACTGTATCATGTAAACGTTGCTGACGTGGGAAATTGAAATATTAAATGGACTGGCGACGCTGAATGATCGCAGAAAAATAAATGTGTATACATAGCTGTGATATAAAATCTGAAAATAAAAGCATCTCTCCCTTTCTCTCGTGATTTACTAATTAGTTTGTTGGAGAGACGAGAGGAACGAGCTTCTTCATTAGCCATTCCTCAAATCTAGGGTTTCCAACCTCGTTCATCTTGTCAGTTTTGATCTCTTCTTCGTACATATGTTTTTTTTTTCAATTCTATCAATTCCACATTTATATGCACGCTTGTATCATGTTTTTTCGAGTTTTAATCATATTTTTTGATTGATTTCGATGTTATTTGCTTATTTAAACATGTCTCCTAGGGTTTGTGATCTTTAATTGATGGATTTTGCGGTGCCAAAATTTTATATGCGGTTTTGATATAATTGATTCGATTTAAATCGTTTTATTTACTTGAACTTGGATATCTGATGGCTGAATCTGTTTATTGATATCTTGTAATTGAGTTGTGTTGGTGATTTGGATCCGTATTTGATTTAGCTAGTCGGTTTTGGTCTTGCATAATCTGTAACGATTATGGCACAAATTGAGTAAACTCATTAATTAAAAATATAGCCTAGCAGTTTGATTGTGTACTAGAATTATTTGGTCAGTGAATTTATGACCCTGTCTAGTTATTATCTCGCTAAGTGTTTACTACATTTAGTTACATGTAATTAATTTGTTGCAAATAATAATGTAAAATCTTAGGCTGCATTCCACTTGGATGGAATGGAATGGAGGGAGAATGAAATGAAATTTGTCCTTTGAATTGGGGATAATTAGAGAAAATGTCTATAATTTTCATTCACTCAGTCATTGTATTCCAACTATTTGGACTAGAAATCTAACCTGCATGTATTGGAAAGAATGCTCAGTCCACTTTTTCATCATGTTTCCCTGTAATCTTCATCATTAGAAATTCAAACTCACTCATACTTTCTTCTTTCGGCATAAACACTTCTTTATAATTTTCAATTCCATTCTCTCCTCATTCCATTCCATCCAAGTGGAAGGAACCTTAGTTTTAAACCTAATTTTAAGAGCAGTTGTAGGCTTGTTAAGCTATATTTGAAGCACTTTGGAATGTAATTATTGATTGTTTAGCTTTCTAGCTCTGTTCAACAACATATATGTGTATATATGAATGTATTTATTGGAATGCATTAAATTAAACATATTGATTTGTTCTATATTAATGTACGCATATTATCTTCTTCGCAACTGATCTTGTTTTTAACTATATATTTTTTGTTGTTCGACTCTGGTGATTTGGTCCACTAGATTTAGCTTAAAATGCATCAAAATATACATATTAATATGTTGTATATCTATGTATATTATGTTCTTTGCTATGGATCGTGTTCTTTACTTTATATTTGTTGTTTTGCTGATTTAGCCAGTTACGTTTGAAGTTCTAAATATATCTAGGTATGATCTCAATAGATAAAATGTCCATCCGGAAAATTTTAAAACTTAAATTAGGGTTCTACCATGTTACTGTGTGCTATATATATAGAATTTTCTGATTACTGAATTTGGACTATGAAGTGCAGTTTGTGATTCTATAAATGTTTATTACTTCTAATAAAATCTATAATAGTGGAACACCAGATTCAATTTTCACTAGATTAAATTTGAATGTCCAAATTGATCTCTCTGTTACAAATCTAAGTGTAATGCTGACCTTCTTATCTTTTTTAATTAATTTGGAGGCACATCCAAGTGCAGTGTTGCTTCTCTTTATTTTAACTATGAAGATATCATTATACTAGTCATTTTTATGTGCTTGTCCATTGTAGTTGTTTTTTTCAGTTCCAACTGTACTGTACAGTTATCTCTCTATATGTTATTTGATGTCATAATTAGAATGAATTAGCAGATTTAGATCAATTTTAAGTATATTTTTTCTGAAAGTTAACTCCTGATCCGGAAACATTTGAAAATTTTCATACATGACAGTTTCCAAGTTAAACTTATGAATCGAAATATATTTTCAGTGCTCTCTTATAAACTGAGGCAATGAAGGGAGGGACATCTTCTTTGAATCCTTATGCAGCATCATACATTCCCCTCTCCAGAAGGGGTATCTCTGATGGAAACAAGGATTTTGAAATCACCACAAGTGCTTCCAAGATTGGAGATGAGGGGCTAAAACCTGCGAGCGCAACAACACATAACCAGTACCAAATGGCTCCTCAAAGCTGTATACAGGGTAATGTCTTAGATGATTTTAAGTTGAAAGATCAAACTGTTTATGGAAACTATGGCTTATCCTCATTTCCTGATGAGTTGACAGAGAAGCATAAGTCGGACGATGATAGTGACATGGATTTGACATACCTTCAGATGACATTTCCTGGTGTATCTGATGATTCCCTGTCCGATGTCTATCTAATAAATAAAGGTGACCTGGATGCCACAGTTGACATGCTGAATCAACTCGAGGTAATATATGAATCTTTTTAATTGAAACTCAATATGAATCATTGAAACCCTGACCGAGAAAATTTACTCTTCCATATAGTTCATTACTCCCTAGTCCCTTGTATATTTATTTGTCAATGTATATCGAATTTATGGTGCTAAACACCTTTATAGTTTGTTTTCATATTTTATGTGACTTGATATATGTTAAACCTGAAACTTTTTATTTAAACTAAGAAAAGATAAGTTGGGGCAAGAACCTCGGTTCATGTTTGATCATGATGACGTGGTTCGATAAAATTCTGATGAAGGAGATTGTGCAAGTAAGTAGAATATTAGAAATACTTCTATCGAAATAGAAAGTCTGATAGAGTCTTATCTAATCTCTTTAACGCCTTCTTTTAGATTCGTGATTCTGAGAATTCTTGCCTGATCTAGATAGTTATTACTTATTTGCGGCCTAAAGCTACTAACTATCAAAAAGACCGCAGAGGCGTGTCACCTAATTTCATTGTAGAACTTGAGACAAACTATATTCCCAAAAATTTTCGTGATAGCACTGGCTCTCCTTGTTTAAAAGGTTTCCTTGAAACTTTTTGGTTTTTAGTGTGTACTAAAGCTGTAGGACTTCATGATAAATTCCCATCATAATCAGTTATTCTTTGTTAAGACTGTCTAAACTCAGTTTAGTAAAATGCTGTGCGAAAATTTTCAATATTTTTAACTAGCAAGACTATAAGATTACTTATTTCTACCCGCACACACTCAACATCTTTTTGTTGCATTTGTATATGATTATATTGAAATAGACCTGTGGTAGCCAGGGACGGAGGGAGGCAGGGGTGACTGTCCCCACAAAACGTATACATATTGATGATTGTTATGTATAATTGACTCGACTCTGTTTGTTTGCATACGTTTGTTATCTCCGCCTTGTTAAAGAATTACTATAACTATACTGATGTCTATTGATGACTACTACTACTACTACTGTATTTTATAAGTAGTATGTTTATATTACTACTGCCCCCTCTGATTTTCTCGAGTATATAGAAACCTTATAATAATAATTATTATTTTTGGTAGTCTTGCCCCTGCAACCTCAGATATCTAGCTCTGTCCCTGGTGGTAGCTATAAAAATGATTATGAATTGAATGCTCTTTTGGAGCAGTTTATGGTACACCTCTCATTTCTTGAACACTTAACTTCTGTGATCACAGATAAATACCTTTGCAAACCTCTGTAGTTCAAATATTCTTTTTCTGTTGAAAATTGTCATTTTTAAAATTATTTTTTATATATGTATATTCACCTGGTATGTATTATCAGTTATTTGCATGGACAATTATTCATTAAATATAAGAATAACTTTCCTGCTGTTGTGTCATGATCAGCGTAAATACCTTGCTATGCAAATAGACAATGAAAGCAGAATTGCAGAAGCTTACTTTTTTACCAATTACAAGGGACTCAAATCTAGTTCCAATTGTTATTATTTTGCTGTTAAGTAGAATATGTACCCTGACCTAGTGCACATGGTAAATGAGATGCAAGTTTTATGTAAATTTACTATGTTACCAACAATAGTACTATGGCACTAGTGAAAGAATATGACAATTTTTTGTAGTTATTTTGTTGACCCTAGAAAAAGTAAAAAGAGAATGAATATATGTATTACTGATTGGTTTACTTCACAGCTATATCCAACAGACTATTCTGAAAATCTTCCAGACACTTTGGACATTGGCGATGTAGCTGAATCTGGATCTTCAGTCTACAAACTAAAGGATGTGTCCAAAAGTGAAGTTGGAGGTTCTTCAACCGCTGGTACTCAGCCTCTTTCAAGCTAGTTCAGCATGCATACATCAATTCAGTATATGTTCTACGGCCCTCCCATTTCTGTGGATAACAAATTGTGAATTTGTATTCAAAGTAGGTTTTACGTGCATACACTTCTTTGTTATGTATGTACAGGTTGGTTGGAGCTCTGCTTGTACTTTAACTGCATTTTGGACCTGCCAAAAATATACATAATTTTAGATGCAAGAATGTTATCAGTGATTAACAGTATCAAAATCCTGTGAAAATTAGTGTCAAAACCAAACACATGGAGTTCTGAACATATTAACAAGCTGCTATTTCTGACGTAATTTAGAAGTTTGACATATACGTGATGTGAAGAAGCAGTCTCTGAATTTTTCTTAGTAAGTTGTTACACTGGAAAACGGCCAGGAGCTTAATTTGCTCTGTTTATCCGATGGTACTCTGTTTCCTCTTCTATATCCTTTCTGGTCCCTTGATATTTTGTCGGAGTAAGAAATAATTTATATTCTTAGGTGTTACCTTAAAAATCATGTAGCGGCTTAGCACATTATAACGGACAATGTTTAAATTTTTTGTAAGAAGATTAAATTAAAACATCATGTGAACTTAACCAGGTTGTTTTTTTCACTTCATAGTACATTTCGTTAGGATATTATTACTTTACCACTCCTTGAATGTAATTTTTCCATAAAAGCTAGTATTTGACCACATGATATTGTTTCCCACAAAATCAACATATTGCAATTTTGAAGAAAAATAATAGAAAATAACATTAACCTTCAACTGGATTTCAAAAAAGTTAATATTAGCCGATTTCATGTGTGAACTTGCAATATCATAATATACTTAAATTGTATTCGACATCATAATAGTTCACATAATATTTGCAGCAACAAGTTGTATTATGCACTCTAAACCCAAACTTGCCCTCTAACGTTCACAGGACTGAGGCCCCATTTTCCTTGGTGTATACAAACATCATCTCTTTATCTACAATTAAATTTGCAATATAAATCGATAACCTTCTTGAACAAAACTAGGTAACTCGGAGAATACCTACATTTCATTTCACTTCTTCCACTGAGGCAACCTCTGGATCACTACCTGTTACCAGCATTAATAACAACATATAATTGGTATAAAGTGTGCCAAGACTTTGTTCAAAGGTTATTTCAAAGTTGCAGAGTTGCGAAGATATGCTTTTCAAATTCATGATGCAGATGAAGAAAAACGAAGCACCAGTAAAGAAGCATATACATAGTCTGTGTGTGCATCTAACTATAAATTTCATGAGTAAAGGTGCAAAAAGCTTGATCTGAACAAAAATACAACTTAAACAATGATAGAGCGCGCACCTTTCCCGAATTTTCTTTATTTCCAACAATAGTTTGGCAAGCCAATCTCCACGACTCTGGTTTCTAATCATCAGAAAACAAATTTCATAATTAAGTTATAGTGTGATCTACTGTCGGCCGAAGTATATAGTTAATTTATGTTAAAACTTATTTGAATTTAAAAATAGACATCTAAACATTAATGTTGTGTTTGGTTGGTGAGAATGGAATGGAATGAGTAAAAAATACTTGAAACTAATAGAGATAGGAAGAAAGTTTTGAAAAAATTTGAAGGAGTGCAAAATTGCTATGATGAGAATTGAGAAGAAATTGAGGATGGGAGAGAATGGAGCATTCCATCTCAAATGGAAGGGGTGATATCTAGCATATGATGTAGGGAATGGAATGGAGGAAGGAATGAAATTTCTAAAAAATCATACATAAGATAGTTCATTTTTCATTCCATTCCTTCCGGAATCATTCCCCCCAACCAAACACAACATAAGATTTAAGCATCACTAGACTCCCTGCCATTTTTCTACTGTTTTATTCTTCTCTGTAAACTAAATATCATTAGTTTTCTACTTCCTGAACGCCTGTATAACACATTCATGTAGTAACATATAGAACAAGTGCAAATTTTAAGATGGAGTGATAACAATGTAGGAGTGCTTGAGAGGGGGTGATGAAATATGACATGCCTTCTTTAGATACTTCAGTTCCGCATTTGTTCTTTCACTCAAAAGATCCTTCCCCTCAATTACCTACACAGGGAGAAGAATGAGAGAGGACAAGATTACTAATCTATAGAGAGATGAGAGATGAACATAGATTACTAATCTATAGAGAGACGAGAAATGAACATTTTTGAAATTTGTTTAAATTTTATAAATTAGGGTGACCTTATAAGTTGGTACTGCAACAATCAAGCCTAAATTTTAAAATTTCTGAAAAGGAAAAAGGAGATGAAATCATACCTCTGCAGCTGGAGAGTAGTGGGAGATAAGTTGGATGGTGTTTAGAGGATGGGCAAGGGTTCAATAAATTTGGAAGACCAAATGAGGATATTTATAATTATACCTAACAGGTCTTCTCCCTTGGAGTGACTTGTTTTTTAGAGGATAGGTAACATCCGCTGCCATGTGGACTATACAGCTAACAGCTCTCCATGGCTGGAGATGCTTAAGTAGTAGTATAAGAAGATGACTTTCATATCTTACCTCTACGATGCATGTTCCGCAACTTCCACCCCCACCACAATTCATCAGCTTTCCCTTTAAAGAGCAAAGAATGAGAAACTTTAATTCATCTTATAAATTAAGAGAAAAATGAAAAATGCATGCCTAATTCAATATACTATTAAAGATTCACGAAAATTTTAGTAGACATCTCTTCCCAACTAATGAGCACGATGTGCCCTAAAGAAACTTTAAATAACCCACAGCAAAATTTTGATACAAAATGAGAGAATTAACGAGGTCTGAATTTCTTAATTGGGGATATCTTGACTCCTTTTTCCAGGTGAAATGAAGGGCTCATTTTTTGATTGGCTGCTTTCACAGAAAACTCTTCCAATCAAAACGCAGCTCCCATGAGCCGATCTACTAAATCCTTCTAGTTCAGAGGTGAGAACTAAGAGGCCCCAAGTATCACCATGGGTGTTTTCTGTTGCTTCTTATCTACTACAGTTGATTGGCGAGATAAGAATTTATGAATTTTGAAGGAACACAAAATCTTTTGTTTACGCACACTCTTCCTCACCTATCAAGAACCTTGGTCTTGGCACTATTAATACCCTCTCTCTTTGAGGCCAGTGAACAGCACATCTCCAAAGAGCGAAGAAGAGTAGTCATTTCTTTTACCACTATCCATAATTCACAATATTTTTCTTTCACTAGTACACCCGAGTGGGTAACTAATCACCTTATAAAAGAAGTAGATCACTTAGACTATCCAATAATTTTCAAAAATCTCATCATTCACAATTGCAACCAAAGACCTAAGGGTCAAAAACACCTCTTATCAAGTTACCAATTGTCCAATTCTCCCGAAACCTCGAAGTATCAAGAGTAAGACTTAAACATTTATGTCATGCTTACAAACTAATCGAAAGTTACTCACAAAAATGTAGCTAGAGACTCAAAAAACATACATAAGTAGCATAAAGCTCAAGTTTGTTATCCTCCATAATCTTCCTCAGAACTTTCTCTCCACTCACTTCTGTGACTTCATCTACTGGATATTTTCCATCTCCTCCCGCTTTTGGCTGTCCATCATAAAAAAAAAATTGATGAAAAAGAAAAAAAAAAAAATACAAGTGGATGACAAGTAAAATATGTATGTTCTTACCCCTATAAACTGGAGCTCAATGATGGGTTTTTGCTCAGCTGGCTGTGGTGAATTTGAGGCCAAGGGGAGTGTCAAGTGTCTTCTGCGGGGATGAAGTGTGATGGGTTTTTGCCTGTTTACATTTCCGGTGAACTCCGGCGGTTGTCGGAGGGTCATCACAGGGAAATTTAAGGTAGACATTGTACACACTGTGCTTACCACACAATATTTCTGGTTGCCTTGTAGTATGTAATAAAGTAATGTTGTCAGCTCAATATACACTGGTTATTTTTTTATATGAATTTTATTATGAATATTGACAATTTTTTATTAATCAAACACATTTAAATTTCATTTAATAATATTTAATCATTTTTCTTCTTTCCAATTTTATTAAAATTGAATCAGACCATTTATCATATTTATATAAAAATGAATCAGACCCTATGTCATATCTATATATGGATGAATCACGGTGACACTATTTTAACATTTTTATTTTGAAAGACTACTATACACGATCACATAATAATTAACTTGTCCAGATAAATTTAATTCAAATTCAATTTGCAACTGCAATTCTAATGTAAAGAGTAAAAATAATAAGCCCTGCCATACATCTGTTGACAAATATTTAAATCCAGAATACAAGGTATTTTTATTACACTGAGGCAATTAGTCAAACAAGTGATCTGCCTTACTAGAACTTATCTTCTCGAACAAACCCAGCTGAATCATCGGCTATCACAGGCTCTGATTCTTGAGCGGGAGGGTTAGGATGGATGGATTGTTGAGTATCCATCTGTATCTGCAAATCTCTCATCCTGGTGGTTGCAACATTTGCAACCAGAATTGCAGCAGTTCCGATAGTCCAAATCCAGAGGATCTTCACGCCCGGGCTCTTTTCTTTCCACATTACTCCTTGCTGTATTTTGAGTTCGAGTTTCGCGATAATATAGAGAGTTTGCTATATAAATTAATTTTAAATAAGTACTCTCTCTCTTTTTTTTCTTTACAAAATTTTACATGAATCGACACGTATTTTAAGACGTTTATAAAACATAATTCCATAATCTCTTTATGAAAATTTTCTTTTTTATGTAAAAATTCAAATAGTAAATTTTTATTTAGAAGAAAAAAAATTAAAATAATTTATCAAATTATATTTTATGAGAATATTAGATAGCTTGCCGAGCCCCGTTTCTTTTATTGTTCCAACAGCCCAATGAGATGAGAATAAATAAAAAATGAAAAAAATTTATTTGATGAGTGCTTTTAAAGTTTAATAGTGACCAAGGAAACATTCTCGTCTTTGTTCACATTTGATGTACCATTTTTTGAACGGAAAGCTGCTATTAATACCCGGTCCTAAAATTCCCGATTCGTTGAAAAAAACTTGATATTAGAGCACCCCAATGATGTTACTTATTTTCAACCCCTAAAATATGATATATTAATGGTTACTTAAAATATAGGTAAACAAAAAAGTTGTTTTATTCCAACAGTATTCCCTATAATCATCCCTATATTTGAAAAAAATAATATTTTATTAGAACTTCTACTAATAAAAAAGAGAGGAAAAATGAAAATAAAGAAAATGAGAGGGGATGAGGTGGAAAAAATAGAGGCTTACTTTTCTATCCCCTAAATAAGGGGTTTTGTTTTCTCTCACCTAAAAATTTTAGTTATGGAGAGGGTTGGAGTGAACAATTTTTACTTAAATCTCTATTCTTGTCCACATAAGCTCATTATAGGTAGGGGAGATGGTCCTTTGGAGTTGCTCTTATTCCTTAAAATTATTTCACCAATTACATTCTAATTTGACTAAAAATCTTCAATAAATCCTGAATCGACAAGTCAAACTGACCAAACCATATCACGTTAATACCACATAAATGTAGAATCTCAAAGCAATAAATTAATACAAGGAATGCCAGACACCTACAAAATTTATATTCAAAGATTCCGAGTCATTTTACCAGATTAGTTGAGTCATGAATGTCTGATATACCACTAAGGGTACAGATACAGGTTACATGCCACAAAAGTTACACATACATGTAAAATCAAGATCAAACAGTGGTTAGTTATGACCCCGACTGCTACGAAACAAGATACACTGACTATGATTGCTTAACGACAATATTTCCGTGACAAAACCTGAGACATTACTTCCACAGCTTCACATACTTGTCATGGCTAGCAGAAGCAACCAGACCATTCACTGTTGACACGGCAAGACCAGCAATTAGTCCGTCATGGGCTGAAAGCGTCATTGTCTTGTTCTCAGACATGTTCCAAAGCTCCATCGACTGCGAGTAATTCAGAAATTGTCAAAAGGATTTCAAATATCCAAACAGGTATTATACTATAGCTTAATAACTCGTAAGTAGCAACTAAAGATGTACTTTCTTTAAAAGAAAGCGAAACAAGCTATTAGCTGCTTACAAAGACGCTACAACAAGGTAAGAGTTTTTGACAGTTAATACTTGCCTGATAACAGCCAATGACCAGCAGCGAAGGAAATGTAGGATGGAAAGCGCAAGAGTGGAATTTGTTGCCATTGCAACTTAGCTCATGAACACACTCCCCTTCACTCCCTGATCCCAGTGTCCACACTCTAACAGAGTCCTCGCTGACAGATGCCAAAAACTCACCAGAAGGATCCCAGCAAACTGAATGAATAGGTCTAGTATGTCCCTGGAGTCAAACATTGCACAATACACCATTGAGAAAAATCAATTATTACAAGCATTGATGAGGAACGGGAATAAACAATTAATATATATATTATTAATTAGTTTATATTTGTTTAGCGTAGAGACAAATAATGTATGTGTCTATATGTTTTATATGTGGGGTTAGTAGTTTATTTATAATAAAGCCCAATTGTTATGGGCCTTAGTCCATTAGGTTATTTATTAGGGTTTCTATTCCCTATATAAGCATTGTCATCCCCACATTATTACTTAGCTTTGATTATACATCTTTCTTGGGAATAATATTGAATATTTATTCTTGGGAATCGTATAATTCATTGCTTATTATCTTATTAACTGTTTTTATTGCTTTAATCACTGGTTTTACAAATCTGTCCTGCATCAAGCATGATACCAGAAATTGCTTTTATTGGAACATTAATTTTTCCCCGACATATTATTTATATATTATATACATAAACAAATTAATGACATGGCCTGTAACACCCCAGTCCCCCATCGAGGAGTGTGGAGACTTTAGTTCAGTTTATAAGCACAAGTACTACTACTAATTGCACCAACAAATCATGATCTTTTGGGGGCCTGTGGTGAGTTTGTGAATTACCCAAGTTGCAATTGGGCCAATGTATTTCGACTTATTTTCGGATTCGGAATTCGGGACTTGACCCGATTTTCGAAAAGGGCTCGGGATTTGAACCGGGTTGTCACATATGGTATTCAGAGCCAACTCTCTAAAGCTTGATTCATCAAGTTTCCGGAGGGGGGACACGAAGGCTGGTGGTATTATCCCGCAATGGATAGAGATCCGGAGGCGGGGACACGAAGCCGGCCAGTATTATCCCACAATGGCTAGAGAGGTCGCAATAATACCATTTATAGCATCCCAAACAGGTCGGCCCAAAAGTGTTAGCAAGTTGGTATAGTTATTTGTTTGTGCTTATAAAGGGTCCAAATACTCTTTATCTAACCGATGTGGGATGTTACATTAGCAAGTTGGTATAGTTATTTGTTTGTGCTTATAAAGGGTCCAAATACTCTTTATCTTTATCTAACCGATGTGGGATGTTACATGACCCTCTACTTGTGTATCTAGATAATAGATATGTCCACAGCCCATTAACTAGGTTTACTTTCCTATTCTACTAAAAGAGAAAACGACGAGCCAACACGGCCTTGTGCGGGCTCACACTAATCGGTTTGCAGTGCTGCTGTACCGCTGTTGTACCCCTGCAACTTCTTTTAGATTTCCCTCCCTTCCATATATACAGACAGGATATATATACACACCCACATGCAACAATAAGTCAGTAGAGGGGATTGAATTCAAAATTCAAGAAATGTAATAGTAGCAATAAGATCCAGGTGCGACAAACTAACTCTGTTGCACCACTTATATTAAGAATTTATTAACCTTGCCATCAGTTGTGATTCCTGTTATCAAGCCTCAAGGCTTCATTTCCTTCAATATAACAGGTCACTTGCCTACACTGAATGGCACTGATGAAGGTACAACTGATATATGATCAGATTTCACACCAAAGTCTGGTGCTAGGAGGGCTGCCTCAACTTTATTTTATATATCTACTCAGTATCCACATATTGCCACATACTATAAATTCTTATTCAACTTTAAAACACTAAGATACATAATATATGAGTCTGTAAAGGTATGATAATGAAATTTATGCAGGGCTCATTATTTTTTGACAAATATGGCTTATAGCCTTATAAAGGCGTATCTGTTCTAAGAAATTCTCGAGGTGAGCCATGGTCGAACCGAGGACCTGGGATGAGCCAGGGTCGAACCCAGGACCTGGGACAACAGAGGATAAACTCTTAACCATTCAGCTATCCAACCGTGCTCCTATGCAGGGCTCATTTAAATGGTATAGACTTCACAATGAGAGCAACAATCATAGAAACATTTGAATCATATGACAACTTATCACCTAAGTGCGTCAACATTGCAGAGGTGACTATAATCAATCTGTATAAGTAACAGCCAACCTGTAACGTATGTCGACATGCTTGAGTCTCCACATCCAGTATGGATACCACATTCTCTGCAGCTGCAGCAAGTAATCTTCCTTGACGAGGTTGAAATCTCATCTGTGTCGTGCCACCCTGATTAAGAATAAAAAGGTAGCATAAGTTACTTAACTACTCAAACCAACCTTCCTTCCATCTTTCCAGAAAAATATACACATATTAGAGATTAATTTTAAAAGGTAAAATAAGAATGAGATTTCTTGAGTGATCAAGTCCAGTACCTTAAATACTTGAGTACAGCTACCATTTTTAATGCTCCAATATCTTATTTCACCATCACTGTCACACGAGCAAATAAGATCCTCCTTATTTGGATGAAAGTCCAGTGACATGACAGGTGCAGAATGGCCAGTGAAGGTGCGAAGAGAGTAGCCGGGCTGTATTTTTCATAAAGAGAATTAGAAGTCATATCTGGTCGGGATATGGACTGACAGCAAAAGGAACATAACTTCATTAAACTACCTTGGTTCTTAAACTTTAAGTTAGGATGTAAAATCAAGTTTTAACTTCTCTTGTGATGCACAATAAATGCATATTACGTGGCAAAACAGTTGCATTAAACAATACTTGATAATATCATAAAGAGTTACAAGGAAGTTAATATGAGTATGGACCAGTATCTATAAAGTTTCAGCTGTTGCTACAAAGCTCCTTTTTTGTATTCATGTCCAAGTAGTTGCACAAATAGATTATGCTTTTAAGTGTAATAGATTTTGTTCAAGACTGTTATATCTCATCTAGTGTAGGATGATAGTGGCAGGACTGCATTATATATACCAATAAATCATGTACGTAGTACGTACACATGCTGAAAGTGATATGAGAACAGAACACTTTCAGTGAAAAAGCATTCATATTACGAGTTGTACGTGGGTATGTTGCCTCAGAGGCATTAATATGTGACACAATTTAAAGTTACAGTAACTAATATGAGTATATGACCAAAAAAAGTAGGTCTGTATTTCAATTATAAATGCAGAGACTTTAGTAAAAGTACCCTTACATTTTCAGCATCCCAAACCCTGACAGTCTTATCGAAAGAAGATGTTGCAAGACGTGACATGCTGGGACTGAAACGAACATCTGTAATTAATGCAGTATGCTCTTCAAGTGTTGATTTCGGCTTTAGAGAATCTGCATGCCACAATACAGCCTGTATCACAAAAAATTAAAAATAAAATAAGATAAGTGAACATGATACATGTCTAAAGATCAAAGTTCTGAATAGCACACAGTGAAAGGCTCCAGAGACGAAAATCGTTGCCTTACAAGCTTGATTTTTACGCTAATCAAATGCAAAACACGTATTTTGGCACTTCGACTTGGTTAATGAAACCCGCCGAGCCCCAGAACTTTTAAGATTTATCTCAATTAAAAAGCCCTTAAAACTTATATTTTGTTATGTTATTTATTCCTACAGAAAAAACTTTAGCAAGTGCATAACACCTTCCGTTGGAAGAGTCGCGTGTTCTATAATCCTTATATGTCATGAATTTTACACGCTAGTTTGAGCCCTTCCGCTATGCCATACATGCACAATAGAGTCATAATATTATGGTCCAACTGTACATTATCAATAGTTAACTTTATAGTATAATAATTAATATCATTTAAATATTTCTCAATAAGACAAAAAAATGAGCAGAAGTTGATTATTTGTATAAAAATCTATATCGATATAAATATTTTTTAAAGCTGTAGTATATATAATAAAGTATATCATATATAAATTAGGAAGCAATTAACAAAAAGTGACATGCAGTTGCTGAATTTTGCTTGTTGCGACCACATGATATAGCATAAACACAAGTTAAAGACCATATTATTCGAGTACACATTGAGGGGCTCAATAGGTGGGTTTTATGAGCCAAGTTAGACTACTAGATGTTTTTGCCTAATTAAAAGCTGAAGTTCCATGTAGCATTGCATAATACTTACCTTTTTATCATGACCACCACTTGCGAGCAGCTTACCATCTGATGAGAAATGACAACAGACTACTTTGCTCGTACTAGCACGGACAGAGCTAACTTCTGAAAAAGTGAAGCCTGAAATTGAGAGGCAGAGAAAACCATTATATCACAATGCCACCATATGACAATTTAATTAAATCATTTGTTGCTTAAGTCAGTCCAAAAGACCAAGGATACAACTTAGTCATTGTCAAGGTCTTTCAGTTGTATAGAAGACGCAAGCCACCGAGGCCGTGGGAACATAGATCTGTCAGGAAAGAGACGCCTCTCTCTCTCTCTGAGGATATGAACACTGATTCCGGAAAAAGGCTACATTACAGCAACTAGTTCTTGTAGGATTTCCACCAGGGTTGGCTGATATACGATTATGGAGTTGCCAAATATTATAACAGTGTTCTTAGGCTAAGAAGTTTGGGGGGCGAGTTAGTTGGACATGTAGTCAGAACACCTACAAATCATTATATTGTCTTTTTATATAATCACATGTATTTACTGCATGGCTTCATCGCCCAACATATTTTTTATCCTGCTACTCACACTATCTTTTGACTTTCGATGCCTTTCTGCAGCTTCAAATTATTTATAAAATTTTTGATATCTTCCAACACTTTGCAAGATTATTTTCTTCTCAAAAGTCAGTCTTCACAAAAACAATATCTCTACCCTCCGAGCGAGGCTAAGGTAATATGGTATGCATAAGTGGTATATTTAAACCTCCACAAACCCTGCTTTCGAGAGGGACATTTCCGGGCTATCTTTGGTTTGAAATGATTTGTATAAACTACTTTCTTGAAGTGACAAATGCCAGTCTTCCCAAAAGCAATCTCTCTATACATTAAGCAGGGCTCAGGTAAATAAGGTATGCATAGGTGATACGTCTAAACCTCCCAAAACCCTGCTTTCAAAGGGGTGTTCCCGGGCTACCTTAGGTTTGAACTGATTTGGTTGATTTTTTTCAGAAGCAACTTTAATTACTTGGCCACAGACAGCACAAATATAAATGATGCAGATGTAGAATTACAGAACAGTAACAGTTGTGAAAGAAATATCTATGAGGTATAAAATTACATATAAAGCAAGACAAAGATGCATCAGAATCCTGACTACCATTTCTGAAGTTGTGAAAGCTATAAATAAGGAAATTCAAAAACATTGATGTATCCAATTCTCTAAGCACACAGACCCTAACCTTTGCTCACATCCATACAGCGACCAACTGCATCTATTGGATCTGTATCATTGTGAGATAGAAAAGACTCTACGTTATCATCAAGGGATCCATCTTCTACAAAACGATCCATATCAGCAGGCACTAAATCTTTATCATCCCACTGCCAAGATGTAACCTTTATGAGAATTCAGGAAAAGAATAGAACCATTCAATATTGGAGGACTCACAAACTCTACCTACCAACTGAGTTGATGGTGATGCAAGAGAGCTGGGACCATCAGTTCCAAACATCATCAAAGGCTTTGATGAGCTGCCATTATGTTGCAAAGGGGGCATCGAAATCACATCTCCTGGAGTATGTGTTGAAGGAGTTGAGGGTGCTGAACCTGGAGAGGGTCCTGCAGTATTTGCAGTTCCTGTGCTATTAGCAGGTCCTGATGATGATGCTGGCTGCTTTCTCTTTCTTCCATTCTGGTTTTTAAAAGTTAAGTGTGTTAGAAACCTTATGCGACTATACAGAAGAAACATAACATCATGAAGTTCGAAAGAAAGGCTTCAGAAACATATTAAACTTATAAACGACAATAGTTGCTCAACTTAAATCTTTTTTTCTAGCGTATCAGTAACTTTCTAACTACCAGAGCTTGCAATGAGATTACCACATTATTTGACCATGATATATGTTTAGTAATTTCATCCTAGCTAGGAAATCAAACCTGATCATTTCCCCGAAAGGAATTTGACAAGCTACCATCTCCATTACCCACAATTTTATCTTGCTGAAGACTATGAGTTGCGCTTTGAGTCTGCTGACCTGAAAGAGCATGCTGCTGAAGCTGCTGCAGATTAGTGTTCTGTTGTTGCTGCTGCTGCAACTGCTGTGCCATTTTAAGCTACACAAAGAAACTCTTAGGAACAGAATAATTTATATGGCAAAACATGACCGGAGAAACAACAGAACTAGGACAATGAGAGTGACATGCAAGTGAAAGAGATGGGAACACACCTTTAGTAACATGTCTGGATCCCCACGGGGTAAAGTAGGGTGCTGCAAGGGTGATCCGACATTTGGAACTACATCACCAACTGAATTTGACAGACCATCCTTCCCCATACTCATACTTCGACTGTTCAAAAGCATTCTCAGCCTTCGGCTCTCTACATCATTGGAAGACGGTGAAGTCAAATTTTGTTGTGCTAGCATTAGCTGTTGCTGATGTTGTGGTGTTAACATCTGAAGTTGATGAAATGGCTGAGAACCCTGCATAAATGACTTCTGCTGCTGGATAAGCCCAGATCGAAGCTGATCAAGACCCTAATATATGACGCATAAAATAAACAGTAAGTATAATACACAGCCACAGCTGAATCCAGAAACACAGCAAAGCAAAACATAGTGAGCTCTATACGACTGCCGAAACATTACCACACAAATACAACAGTTCTGTTAGCCATTTAGTAAAACGGTAAATGTGAAAAGGCAAAGATAGGACAGAGCTATTTAAATAATCAGGCGACTATCCTGAGTCCGAGTACATAAAAAAACGTCTACGAGGCAGAGAGTGGAATCTTGTAACCATAAAGATTAAATTTGACCATCTCAAAATTTTGATCTATTTCACGCTCATATTTATTTCATTAGAACAAAATTTGGTCCTACTCATTGCAATTGCATACATATCATATGCTCTTAAGGTCGTCTTACGCTACTCCTCATCACATATATCATGTCCATGAAAAATTAACTTTTGCACCATCTTTCTAGTTTTTATAGCAACTTTGCACCATCTTTCTAGTTTTTAAAGTAACTTTGCACCATCTATTATTAATTAGAAACTATGGGCCTAATCTGTTATTTTTTTATTTATTGTACTAATATAACTGATGGTCAATGCTCAACAAAATTTTAAGATAGTCACTAGGGATGGGACAGTAAAATGTCATATGCTAAAAGATACATGGAATTCCACCTGAAGCTTGTAGGCAGAAACCTTTTCAAACCAAATAATTTGAATCAAAACACATTTAAAGCATGTGATATTAATTTAAAGATAGATATATTCAATCATGAGCACTTACAGTGAGAGGCCATCCTTTTAGAGTTAAATTACTGCCACTTTGATTTGATCCTGCATGATAAATGTTTCAAGCTTTGATGTTGCGTATGTTGACAAAACAAATAGACTCTGACAGGAGTTTTATTTCTAGAGATTTTTCTAAAAATTTCTGAAAACAGCCCAAGTTGTCACATTCACAGGGCAGATAGATGATAACAATGGTAGTAAGTTTCATCAAGAATAATTTACCAGGAATTCCCATCAGTGATCCTTCTGGGCCTGCTGTTCTCGGATTCAAAATTGGGTTCATTTCAGTCTTTATGTCCTATAATCCAGAAAGTCAAATAGTAAGTACCATGCACTATATATATTGTAATAAAATAATATGCTACATTGCTACCCCCACTCCCCACCCACACAAAATGGGTAACATTGCAAGAGAAGTATGCTACCCCCACCCACACAAAATGGGTAAAATTGCAAGAGAAGTAGAAGATAAGGAAATGCAGGACTAACTGGTGCCGATCCAGGAAGTTGCTGATTCCGAGCTTGAACTTGTGGGGACATGCCACCAGCTGTACTGTGCAGCATTTGCCTGAAAAAATAGAAGTTATGCCTGGTTTTAGAAGGGATCAAAAGCAATTCACTAGTTTCAAATGGACTATAAAACAGGAAGCGCTCGAACGACGAATATATTAAACAAAAAAAAAAAACTGAATGAGCTCAGGCCTCAGGTTGTGTTGCCTAAAATAGTTGGAAGTTGGAACTTGAAACGATCACACAATCAAGAAGAAAGTCGGTGCAAAGGAGCATTTACTTCGGTATATAGTTCTCATTTTTCTCTTTGATATAAGGTTTCGATATAATATGACTACTATTAAGTATTAACCAAAGAATAAAACAAATTTCCTTTTTCATAAGTCTATAAATAAAGTCATTTTGTTGAATCTCCCTCGACCAGGTAATGAAATATGAAACTGAAAACCCTCAAGGGAAGTAGTACCCGGAAGGCTGACCAGCCGAAGCTGCTGACTTTAGTATTGACGCATGACTGGAATCCATAAGCTGGCCCACATTTTCACCAAACCTTTGCTGTAAGATTTACTATGTTAAATACCAGAATGACTGAGTAGCACAAATTACTGCATAGCAGATACTCCCTCTGTCCCAGTGAGATGTATACATTTGGGACAGAGGGCTCGGCACTCATTTTAAAGCTCTTATAAGATAGTCCCTCTGTCCCTCTCATTTCTTTACGGTTTTTTCCACTGCTTGGCACGCATTTTAAGGCTCTATAAAGTATAGTTTCATAACTTATTTTTAAAATTTTCATTTTTTGTATAAAAATTTAAACATTGTACTTTTATTCAGCAGAAGAAAAAGTTTAAAATAATTTATGAAACTATACTTTATAGGAGCCTTGAAATGCGTGCCGAGCCCTCCGTCCCCAATGTAAAGAACCTACGGGGGATGGAGGGAGTAGTTCCATAAGTTTTTAAAAAAAAATATTCTGAATAAAAATTTAATGTTTAAATTTTTATTCAGAAACAAAAAGATTAAAAAATAAGTTATAGAAATTTATAGAAGTTTTAAAATGCGTGTATAGAATTGAGTGGGACGGAGGGAGTAATATATTTGGAGTTGAACATTGAGCTTATACCTTCATAGCTACATCATCTAAAGAGTCCCTCTGATGTGGTACTTTCAATCTTTCCTCATACATCTTTGTAGCCATAACATTAGCAGTTCCAGTATTTTGTCTCATAAGCTGATCATTTCCAACAATCCCATTATTTGTGCCATTCAAGATATGGGATCCATCTCTACGTTGCTGCTGCTGTTGCTGTTGATGCGCTTGTTGCTGCTGTTGTTGTTGTTGCTGCTGCTGTTGCTGTTGTTGTTGCTGCTGCTGCTGTTGCTGCTGCTGAGCCTGCTGAACATGCCTCTGCAACAACATTTGCTGCATCTGTAATTGCTGATGTTGAGGGTGTTGAGATTGCTGTGGTTGCTGCTGCTGCTGCTGCTGTTGCTGCTCTCTTGCTTTAATTACCTGAGTCTATATTCAAAACATTTAATACCAATGCGGTATATCTAAAATCACTTGCACATACAGTATCATTTGCCGCATCAGACAGTTATGGCAGCAGACATTTGGCATTAACACTTTTTTCAAAGAAAAAACACATAGACCAACAACATGTTACTAGGAATACTATATGTTATGATTTTTTAAATTACTTCTCTTATGAAACTATTCTGCAGAAACATTGTTAAAGTTTCACAACATTGTTCATGATGAAACTATTCAACGTAAATCTAACATGTTGGACCTAATGAGGTGAAGCAGCTTCTTTGAGGTGCAGTTGTATTCTATCTTGATTCTTGACTGTGATGACGATGCAATATTTACTAGTTGTCTCATTATTCTTTGGTCTGGCCAATACAGCTACCGCATCATACAATCCAAATACTATATATTTGATAATATCAATTCCACAAACACCCAACCACCAAAGCAAAGAACTAAAAACTCTTACAGCCACAAGTTTATCTAAATGTTCATCAGACTAAGAGAAGAGCATAAATAAATCAGACAAAAAGTAATGCCATGGAGGTGAGACCAGGCAACATATTTTGTAAACCACCTACCCAACCCCAAATCCAAAATATCCAGATCATTTGTGTCAGTTAAGTACTAGGGTCGTTTCCAGTCCAGGCATGTACTAATATAGGACCAATCCAGTTATACCATATTTATTCAACCTCATGAAGCTAATCTAGTTGGAGTTCGGTGTCATTGCTCTGATGAATTTGAAGGCATCAAGGGGGATAAGATTCCATAACTTGCCTAGTGTCATCTTCTTCGGGCCATCGGGTGATCATGTACCTTTTTCTGCTTTTTTGTTGTTTTCAAGGACAGGTCTTAGTGTAACACATATTCTCTTATGGTGCTAGTGTTCACTCTAGATATCTTTTAATATATCTAGAGGGTCGAAGTATGAAGCATATCAAACTTAAGAGGAGAGAGTAAGAACCTTACTCGCCTCAGTCTGATCTTTCCTTCCAACGTGAATTGGCATTTTTTTACACAAACCAGACTTATATCTACTTTCATCGACTCGGAGAGTTTATATATGATTTCAATAAACTTAAAGCTATGTCATTGGTATCATGCACAAACGGACATGGGTGATAATATAATTGAACAAAATTATGCAATAAAAGTACAGTCAACATACAAAGAGCTAATATACAAAATAGAGGGTGGCATTAATAATTCAGTCAGTTTAAGAGTATTTCTTCATGGATAGAATAAGATGTGAAACCCGTGAAGCTGCATATCTTTTGAAAAAATTAACAGGTTCAGAAACTAATGGCAAGTACAATTGCCAATACTCCCAATATTCTTGGAGAAAATAGAATGAAAAAAGTACTCATTGTTATCCTCCAAATTAAAACTCTTATTTAATGTGATGTGGATAAAGAAAACAAGGGCAGATAGAGAAATAAAAAAGGTTAGATTCTGACTAACCTCGATATAGGAGGCGGCAACTTCCGAGTGCTTCTCATTTGTTCTAGCAATGAATATATCCCAAAAAACTGACCACCACTCAAATAGAAACCCACCAGGTGCATCGATAGCTTCAATTGACCAATCCAAAAAATGATTACATGTTCTTTCAAAAGGGTCAGATGACTCAAATCATGTTTTTCAGTTATAAAACAATTCTCGAAATCTTACCAACAGGATCGGACGATACTTTCCCTTCTGCTTGAAATGCCTGCGCAGAAGCCTTTAAATCCCTCTTTACAAGATAATCATGGATGTAAACATCCAGCCTGTTAATCATAAACGGTCTGTTAATTCGCAAAAAAGAAAAATCAAATTTACCAAATTCAGCCGCCTAACCCGAAACTCAACTCGGAAACTCCAATTACTAAGTTAGCAAGTACTAACAATCAAAACCAATACCAGTTACCAAGAATCACACAGCTCAATTGAAAACAATAAATTCAAGAAACCAAGACTTACAACCTTTAACAAAAACCAAGTACTTATAACACATATCTCTCAATCAAAATCACAAACTAAAATTAAACTGCAAAACCATGCATAAATCTTGCAAGAATCTTCAAGAAAAAGCACAAGAACTCACATTTTATCAGCTTCCCAGTTGGTTTGAGACATACTAGCCCAACAAAAATCCAAGAAAATAAATATCAGATCCCAAAAAACACCCCTTTTAAATAAAATTCAAGAATAACCAAAAAGGGGTTTCAAGAATCTACATCTACAACACAAAAGCAAGAGATTGATGGGAATATTTATATACAGATGGATTTAGAAAAGGACAGTAAAATACAGAATAAAACAAACACGAGCTACAGAAATTAAAAAATTGGAGATATAATTTGTATGTTTCTTGGTGGGGTGCTGAAAGAGAATTTCAAGACTCTTTAGATGGAGTTGCAGTCTTGCAGATGTCATAACATAATAGCTCTGCTTGGGTTGAATTTGTGAAGACAGTCCTTTGCTTTTTGTTGTTTTACGTCTAAGCCCCCGGGGTGTATCGGAAATTACATAACTGCCCTCAGAAGTCTCTAGTAGTCTTGTTTATTACAGTATCGTGATTATCGTCTACACAGAATTGTCAAATGTAGTAAGAATGATATATAAGATATTATTTTTTGTTATTTGATAGTACTATAATGTTTAGCACCGTTAGGAGGGGTATTATTACAGCTGTATTGTGTTGATGCTAAAAATAAAATGAAATCATTCACGATCTAGTTTTCTTTAACAAAAGTAAAATGTTTTATTTTAAAAAAAAGTGAAATGTTTAATAATAAAAAAATAATCAACTCTCGTCATTTATGTAAAAGGTGAATATATAAAATAATATTTTAAAATTTTTTAATACTCCTGTAGAATTAATTTATACAGATTTAAACAGTGTTTAGTATTATTATTTTTTATAAATAAAAATTATAGAACTAACTTACATAGAGAGAGATATAAGATGACTTAGATTTGATTATCATCTCGGCTAAATTAAAAATCGAAACTAATCGGTTGAACTACTAATTGAATATTTTTTAGAGTTTTATCAGAGATTTTTTTTGATAAATCAAGAGTTTTTTTTTAGTTCAAGTTTAATAAATAAATCAATAAAAAAATTTAAGAATTAATTGAAAATTTCAAATTAATTAATCAGAGTTTGTTGACCATTGATAAATATTATAGATTTATATGTTAAATAAGAATAATTAAGAAAAATAAAAATAGCTTATACTTGATGATATGCTAGTATTTGGTACCCATGGAAAGTGGCATCCATTATCCACTTAACTTGTAGTACATGACACTAATCTCTTTTTGATTTCCTGAGCCACAAAGCATACATTTACGGGGTCTATTCGATTGGGATTTTAATGCATTGTGTTTAGTCTATGGATTTTAATGGATTGTATGGGATTTTGATTTTATGCGGATTCTTGACGAAATGTCGCAGAGTTGATAGGATTTAAGTACAATGCTTCAAAATCCCATTGAATTTGGTGGGATTTCAAAAAACTTAAAATACACTGAAGAATGCCACAAAATCCATCATTTTATGAAATGAAAAAAAATCCATCAGCATTTGAATACCATCAGATTTTAATGAATTTTAAACAATCTCAATTGAATGCCATCGGATTTTAAAGCATAATTTAAAATCCCAATTGAATACCACCAGATTTTGTAGCATAATTTAAAATCCCAATTGAATACCTCAAGATTTTAATGGATTTCAAACAATCCCAATCGAATACTCTCGGATTTCATGAATGCAAAAAAATGCTTTAAAATCTCAATACAATACACCCCTCTTAGTTGAAGAAACTAGTTACAACCCATCCATCCAAATAGTTGGACAAAACTTCATCAAAACAGCTTCTTCGCATAACTTGACAGCTTCATATACGGGAAGAGTAACCATAACAACCCTCCTGCTAAGATCATCCTCGCCGGATTCAGGTGACGGAAGAATTATTAATTGCCCTTCTCCTACCACCGGCTCAATATAATACCAAGCTCTAATTGGTCTGCCTAAGTCATCATCAAATTTTAAGTTATAAGCTTCCACATTCTCTAAGTTAACACAAAGGGAAAATTAATTTCAAAGTCCCTGAACTATTAGTGTTTTATTGTCTGGGTCCCTGAAATAAAGATTCCAATATCCGGGTCATTTATGTTTTCAGTTTTCTTGTTTGGGTCCTTCTGTTAACTGAGATTCTAACGGACGTTAGAATCTCGATGACGTGGCAAGTCACTTTACACGTGTCAGTGAATTTTATTCTATAAGTCCCTAAACTATTAGCAATTATGTGTTTGTAGCAAGTTTATGCTTGTAATTGTTCCTGCCTTTGTACATAATTTATTTAATCTAAATTCGCGTTGAAATAATGTATGCTAAACTTGAAATTATATGAACCTGTAAGAAATCTTAATACTTAAACTTTCATCGATTACAAAAGATCCAAAATACTTAATATGAAAATATCACAATTTGTTTTCAAGTTACATGCCAAAATACTTGATCTAAAGAGCAAAATAAAATTCAAAAGTACTTAAATGACCTTGAAGAGGAATTATGTTTTCAATACATTCAAAAGTACTTCAAAAATCTGGCTATGACTTGATTTCATGGTTGGCTTGCACTGTGTTGACTAACATTAATTGTTGGATTTTGGGCACTTGGTTGTGAGCTTGAGACTATAACTGTTGAGCCAACTGTTGTTAGGTAAGTTTCTCCGTCTTGACAGACATAAACACCAACACCAGGAGGAGGCAATGGAGGTGGTGGAGGAAAGACTTCAGATTTTTTAGTTTTTGCTGGTCTGCCTCTCTTTCTCTTGATTTGTGGTTCTCCTGGAGCTGCAGCTTGTGGCTGAGTTGTAGATTTCTTTTTTTGACTTGCTGCCTTCTTGCTCCTCTACAAATATAGCATGTATTTAGTGTTTTATTTGGCAAAAATAATCAAGTATAGAGTATTGAAATGCAACTCTGATGAAGTACTTACATTTATAGCTGCTTCTGCCCTTGCTGCCTCACTTTGAGCTTTCTTTGCATCCATTGCAGACCTCTGTATCTCTGTTATTTCCTCTGCAGTAGCTTTGCAGGTTGCTTTATTATGTCCAGCCTTTAAGCACTGGCTACATCTAAGGAGCACTCCTTTCTTACTTAGCTTCTGGCCAGCTCCTTGTTCACCTTGTTCTTTCCTCCTGTTTTTCTTAGGCCTCCCAGGCATCCTTCTTGCCTTTGGAGGAATTATATCTGGGTAACCTGTTTTAGGCCAATACAATGACCCCTTCATAGGTCTAAGTAGATGAGAATAGGCTTTGACATATGAACTTTTGAGGTAACAAGGATCCACTTTGTCTTCAGGTTTTTCATTCATGCTAAATAAGGCTTGACATCCATGTGTACATGGAATTCCATTTAATTCCCATCTCCTACAAGTACACTTCTTACTCACCATGTCAACCACCCACTGTCCCCCATCAATGTCCCTGACCTCACATTCATTACCTCCAGTCCAAGTAGATTTGCAAAATCTAGTCCCTTCTATGCTATAATTTAACTTGGTAATTATTTTAGGACATAACTCAGATTCAATACCAGACATCCAATCTCTTTTCTTATAAATCCTCTCCATCACCTGTAATCTAATTTCATCTAACAATTTAAGAATAGGCTTGTATCTTGCTTCCAGAATCCAACTATTAAAACACTCTGATAAATTATTATCAACCATCTCACATTTGGTTAATGTATCGAAAAAAGCTCTACTCCAGAATTTTGGTTCTGTTTTTAACAAGTCTGAATGTGCAAGGGGGGAGATACCTTTAATTTGATCCATATGCAAGTTGAACTCCTCAACTGTTGTTGATTTGGAAGCCATCCAGAAGAGGTTTTTAAGAGCTGTGCCTGGATGGTTTTTTCTCCAATTAGCATAGATATGCCTTGCACAGCACCTATGCTCTGCTCTTGGTAGTAAATGATCAATTGCATGTTTTAATCCCTGTCAAAAATCATAAAACAAACTCAGATTCAATACACATAAATAAGTATTAAACTTGTTAAAAAAAAACTCAGATTCAATACCTTCTGTTGATCTGTCATTAGGGTGTACCCATGACCATCATCAAGCTCCAAGTCTGCCTTTAACAAGCTAATGAACCATTCCCAAGTTTCAGTGGACTCAACATCTACCACGGCCCAAGCAATTGGAAACATTCCATTATTTCCATCCCTTCCTATTGCAGCCAACAACTCTCCCTTAACATAACTCTTCAAAAAACATCCATCCAGGCCTATTATCTTTCTACATCCTTCTTTAAATCCCAATTTCAAGGCACCAAAACATATATAGATTCTCTTAAAAGTGGATGTATTGGTAGCATCTGACCTTTCAACAGCTATTTTCACAGTACTTTCGGGATTTGAATTTAAAATTTCAGCACCATAGTCATAGAGCCTTCTATACTGCTTAGCTATCTCCCCTTCTATCTCAGACAAAGCTAGTTTTTTTGCAAGCCAACACTGATTTTTTGAAATAACCAAATTATGCATCTCAAATACATGTTGCTGAAATTCCCTCAACTTCCACTTAGGATTAGCCCTCACTTTACTACCAAACTTTCTAACTAACCAATCTGATCTCAAGAACTTATGTTTGTGCACAAGTACACAATTGTGATCTTTTTTGTAAGTTTTAACTTGAAATCCACCAGTTGAATCTACCTTGCTAGCAAACAAGTACCAAGGACAATTCTCTCTGCATCTTGCTTGAACTCTTATAAGATCATTTTTTTTAAACCAAATTTCCCTTTGTTGTTCAACAGCATAGTCTATAATAGCATTTTTTAACACCTTCACATCACTAAACATTAAACCAGGTTCAAAATCTATGTTCTTCATGGGAGTCCTGATATTAAATGTAGCATGTGATTTCCTAGACCTACCAATCTTCTTCTTTTTCTTAACAGAAGCAGCCTCATTATCACTAGAGTCAGAAGACTCTTTACCCACAATCTTGTATGAATCAGAATCATAGTCACTCTCCCAGCCATGTTCACCAACAGATTCCTTCTTTTTTTCCTTAATTTTTGGTTTATCTTTAGCAATCAATTTAGCAATGGGGATATTTAAATCATCATCATCAGCTTGCATTGTTGGATTACTTTTATGTTTTAACACTTTCTTCTTATTTGTCATTACCTGATTAAATTCATCATCATAATCACTAAGATGATCCCTATCACTCACCTCTTCATCAGATCCCTCACTATCATAGTCCTTATCACTCCCATCACTGTCATCACCATCACTATACTCTTCATCACTCTCATTAACTCCAGTAGCATCACCTCCCTGTTCATAATTTTCACCATGCC